>NW_004524692.1:557224-563435 GCF_000260255.1 Octodon degus | reverse complement strand
TTAACTTATAATTGGCTGGAAAATATGCCCAAGATAGCTGAATCATTAACTCAGGTGAAATCTTTTAGAGAAGAAGGATAAATTATGATATTCTGTATGAAGTTGGACTTAGAGGCTGAGGACAGGAGCATTTTCTTTTTTTACTTTAAAGAGAATAAAACGAGTGTGATGGCACATGCCTGTAATCCTAGCACTTGGGAGGCTGAGGAAATTAACAATGGTTATTCTATTGCATATGGTTATCTTCAAAGTAGTTTAGATTACCAGATGTAGACATGAAAAATTGATCAAATAATTAGGCATTAACTGTTACTTTCAATGAACCAATAGATAGCAGTAGTGCAAAAAATTATCTTAGCTATCTTATGTAAATGTTGTATTGCCTCTCTAGTGTAAGAAAGTGAAAGAATAAAATCTGAAAGGTGCAATAGATACTGTGAAAGAGAAAGAAACTGCTTAACAGGAACATTTTCTATGAGCTCAAATATAAAATACTTGTTCTTAAAAATTTAATTTTATTGTAGTATGAATGCTTAACATGAGAGTAAGCCCTTTAAAAGACTTTATTTTTTATTTTTATTTTTTGCAGAACCAGGGATTGAACTCAGGCCCTTGCGCTTGCCAGGGAAGTGCTTTTACTGAGCCATCTCCCTGGCCCCTAAAAGACTTTTAAAGTTAAAATAACACAATAGGTTATTAACTATGGCCACCATCTTTATTCAGCAGATTTCTAGAGCTTAATTCATCTAACAAAGCAGAAACTTCTAGTTCAACTTTTAAAACCAATTTCCTACTTTGCAGTTCCAGTCTGATATCTAATCAGCATCTCAAAGAGAAGCTCTGGAATTCTTGTCCCCAGAACTTATTTTCCTCCAATATTTTCAACTTCCTAAAAGGGCCTCGCTCTGTAGCTCGAGCCCTCAGTCTGAAGCCATCCTTGATTCCTCTTTCCACTGCTCTGCACACACGTGCAGCAAGCCTTGTTAGCTCAACCCCAAACTCATTCGTGTACTGGTGGCTCCACACCTATCCCTACTTCAGTCCCCAGGTACATCTGACCTGGTGTAGCAGGGGCGGCCAGTGCCCGCTCCCATTCTGCTGGCCTTTCCTTACTCTTCCAGCCAAATGTGCACTGCTAGTCCCCAGATCTCTCTAATCTTGGAAGGCCAATCTGTTGAAGAATGAGTCCCTGCTACCTCCTAACAGTAACCTACACCAGTGACAGTTAGGAATTGGTACCTAACTATCCTGGCTCTCCTGCATGTTTGAGGTGTTTGAACAGCGTTTTCCTGAGTCTTCTCTGCAAGGTTGATCTCTAAAGGAGCTGGGTGAATAGCACTTTCTTTGTCTGTCCCACCTTGCCATGCTCAGCCCAGGTGTTCCCTGCCTCTCCCAAATATACTATCTGCACTTGCATCCTTGTCTTAGTTTGCTGCCGGGGGAATCCAAACTAAGACTCTGGTTACTGAAATAGCCTTTTATTGCCCTACAAATCTTTCTCTGCACATTAGCCAGACTGAAATTCTAAAAATGTAAACTAGAGCATGTCTCCTCTGTTCATGTCCCATTCCATTAAAGTTAATATCCCGGTTCCCGATATAGCTCGGCACAGTGCAGACTCTGGCTCGTCTCATGCCGTTCTTTCTCTCTTTCACTTAACTGTGACATGCTAAATTATTGTCTGTGTCTTGAATTTTCCAACTTGCTCCTAAGGCCATTTGTATTTATTCTTTGTGCCCGGAACACTCTGACTCCAGAATTTTAGGCCTGTCTTGCAAATCCAATCACAGATCAAGTATTACCTCTTTTCAGAAGTCACTCAGAAGGAGCTGATTAGCTTAGCCTTTATGTATTTATTTATTGCTCCTATTGGATGCCTGCTGTTAGAATAGGAATGTTGTATGTCTCATTCTCATTTTGCTTCCAGTATCTAAAGCACCTTTTAGCACTCAGCTGGAGCTTGGTATATACTTATTCAATGAGTGAGTGTATCACATGAAATAGTGGCCTACTCATTAATAACTGTTTTAATAATTAACAAATAGCTCAATCATTACAGTTATATTTATTAAATGCAATCATGAATACTTATGTAACTAATGACTATTGATTATTTTAGTAATTAATAATGATTTAAATAACTAGGCCAGGTGTGGAGGTGCATGCTAACAGTCTCAGAACTCTAGTGATTGAGACAGGAGGACCACAAGTTCAGGGAGGGTCAGCCTGGGCAGTTTAGTGACTTAGCAAGATCCTATCCCAGAATAAAAATGGGCTGAGGATATAGCTCTGTGTGAAAGCTCTGGGTTCAATTCTATCCCAGTACCAAATATTATTATTATGCATTATTTTATTCAAAACTTAATAAAATTACCACCACCAATAAAGACATTCATTCACTTGAAGACAGTGTTAGAGATGTGCCAGGTATTTTCCTGGGCAATGAAGATTTGGGATGAATAAGATAATATCTGCTATTTCATGGAGAGACTTGTA
This sequence comes from Octodon degus, assembly GCF_000260255.1. NCBI lineage: Eukaryota > Metazoa > Chordata > Mammalia > Rodentia > Octodontidae > Octodon > Octodon degus. The sequence continues at coordinate 560,939 of NW_004524692.1, read as the reverse complement.
ACATAGTAGAAAATGAACCCTGAAAAAGCAGAGGATGTAACATATGACAAATGATGATCACCGCGTGAAGGTGATTTTCAGTCGTACCCAGAACGCACACTTGCTGATCTCTGTGACAGTGGTCCTTTCTTTAGGTTGCACTTTAAAAAGCATAAGGAGGTGAAGTTTTGCCAAAGCTCATATAACTTGATGGAGATAGTGCTGTGTCCAAATTAGGCCTGGGGATTCCAGAGGACCAGGATGTTTTCACCACCTGCAGCTTTTCCTCCCTGGACACAGAGCAGCTGCCCACTGCATACCTGTCGATAAGAAAGGGGGATGGCTACTAGCACCATAGTGAGGGGCATCCGTACGAGAGCTGTGTGGGTGGCTCGACTGAGATTCTGCCAGCTGCTGCCGCTGGTCTAGAATTACATGGCCACTGCGGGAGGTACTTGCTTGTTGAAAAGCAAATTTATTATTGGGAATAAATATTTGATACAGGTGCACACCTGCTAGAGAGATGTTATGCTTTAATATATTGCTAGATGAACCCACTAAAGAAACTCATTGGTTAAATAAGTAATATGTATAATCTGCTAATGCACTTTGGTGCCTCCTGCAGTAAGTGCAGTCTTTGACATCTATTAAGAGAATCAACCTGTTCAGGGCAAAGGTACATTCAATGGCAAATGGAGGAAGGGGATTAATAGATTTCTTCTTAGTTATAAATAATTGATTAATCTTTGTTTTATAAAGTTATATCAATAATTCAGTATTAGTCTGTCTACTGATTGCTGAGACAAAGTCTCGCCATGTGTTTGGGCTAAGAAATCAGTATTTTTGTGAATCTTGTGATGTGCATGCAGGGTGAGGATGGACTAAAGAGGGTGGAGAAGGTGGTACCAGAAGCGGGAGGGCATAGGACCAAAAGGGGCAGCCTGCCAGCGAGTGTGAGAGGGGAAGGGAAGGTGGGCGCAGGAAGGTTGCCCTCTTTACAAGGGCTGTAATGCCATGGTGGAAGTCACTGTACTATCCAGAAAGGGACGTCAGACAGCAGGCTCCTTGCTTCTCTCTTGTCTTACCACCACAAAGCTCACCTGAAAGAAAGACCGTGAGCTAATTTTGCATCAAAGGAGTATATCTTGCTTTTGTTAAGTGTCATCAAAAACTTAGTAAGAGATGGCGACTCCAAGTTCTGGTGACTTCAGAGGACTGAGTTTAGTTCAACTCTCAGGAGTCCAGCGAGGTCCAGAGGTTTCCCCAGACCTCCAAAGATGGCCTCCCCCTTCCTGTGCCGCTCTTTCCCACCGGCTTCTCCTTTGTTCTGAAGCTCTTGTCTGATCCCAGTTGTCTTCGTGTAGCATGCTGATTTCCAGCCCTGAGTTGGCTGCAGGGGAGCCAGGGTGAGTTCCCTGCTTAGGTCTCTGACTGTACCTGCTGCAGTAGGGGAAGGGCATCGTGGCAGCCTCTCCAGAGAAGATGGCACAAAGTGGGTGGAATGTGTTCTATGGCATGTTCTTGAGGCATCTCAGTTCTATTCTGTAGGGGCTGAGTTCTTCTTATAAAAGCATTAACTTCTCAAAAGAGACTCTTTGATCAGTCCTTGGGGAAAAAATGTAGAAGCCTTCTACATTGTTGGTGGGCATGTGAGCTGTGGAAATTAGTGTGGAGGTTGCTCAAAAGACTAAAACTAGAGGTTCCATCCAACCTGGATATTGGGCATAAATATTAAATGCACAAAGATATTCTAGCTATATTTGTGACAGCTAATACTAATACTCTTTAGTATTAGAGGGATACACCCATGTGTATAGCAGTACATTCATATTAGCTAAGCCTTGGAAGTTGCCTATATGCCTATCAGCAAATGAATGGATACAGAAAATGTGGTATAAATATGCAGTGGAGTACTACTCAGCCACGGAGAAGGATATACTTGAGTCACTCTTGGAAAAAGGTCAAGAGTGGTTTTACCATGAAACCACATTAAGTGAAGGAAGTCTGCTGAGATATCGCATTGTTTCTCTTATATGAGAAGCCCAAGGTATAAATAATTTAAAGAGCAAAATAAAAGACAGATAATAGGAAATAGGGAGCTAGATCTTTTACAAATGGGAAAGGTCCCGAGATATGGACAAAAGGGGAGTGTGGGAAGGTAAGGGGAAGAATTAAGATGGGTTATAGACATGTACCAACTCCCATGATGTATGTAATTATATAGACTGAAAAAATGTACTAATAAAAAGTTCAAAACATTTAGAAAATAAAACAGAGTGGCAGGGGGTATATTGTCGTATTGTCACCAAAGCTTAGAAATGAGAAAATGAAAGGCTAAGCCACGGACTGCCCCGTACACACCACGCTCTGCTCCGGAGGATGAGCCCTTCAGCTCCTCTCTAGGCCCAGCCCTCTCCTCTCCAGACTTCTGAGACTCTTTCAGCTTGCCATCCCTGACTGAAGCAGAGCCCTTCCTCTGCCTCAGACGCTCCTACCTCCTTCTCATACTCAGTGCCTTTGGAGATCCTGACTCCATTTTAAAGTTTATTATTTCTCTCAGAAGCCTCGCTGGGCTGAGGCCTGTGACCTCCTCCTGCGCAGAAGGCGGCTAGATCCCAGGACAGCTGCGGGGCCTCGGTGAGCCCTGCTCAGCCCACCCACCGTTGAGGGGCCTCGCTGGGCGGTGCCCGCACCACCACCGGGGAGCCCTGCTGAGCCCCATGCTGCCCCCCACCATTGCGAGACTGATGTGCACCTTAATCCCACTGTCCGCCGTCACTGCAGGCTGTGCGACAGCTCAGGGGCCTTGGTAAGCCCAGCCCACCCCACACCGCCACCGTCCAGGGAGCCTCTCTGAGCTTCGACTCACCCCAGTGTGTACAACAGCATAATTTGTGATAGTTAAATCTTGGAAACAACCTGAATGCCCGTCAACTGAGGAATGGAGAATAGATGTGCTATTTTTATAACGGAGTACTACTCAGCTATAAGGAAAATAAACTTTATAGGTTAATGGATATACTCATAAGTGAAATAAATCAGACTCACATGTGTCAACATTGTTGTCTCCCTAGTACAGGAATCTTAAAGAGCAAATAAAATCTGAAAGGTATGATAGATACTGTGAACAGGAAAAACCTGTTCAAAGGGAAGGGACAACTGGGATAAGGAAAATGACGAAAGAAGGAAGGGAGAAAGATATATTTATGTATATATAAAGGAGAGGTTGGATAATTGTACTGCTAATTTCTGCTGGTTTGTTGAAAGGATCAGTTAATGTTTAAATTTTTTTCTTCTCCTTTTAAATTTTCTTTACCAATTTTTTTTTTTACCAAACTTTTCTTTCTTTTTAACCAGTTTTGCTTTATGTGATAAATCTAAGCAGCTAATTTGAAGGCAACATTATGCTATATAACTGTCATTGTTGAATTCCTATTATTTTGTTCAGTGAAATTCTGCATTATTTGAATGTGAGTTTTTAAAAACTATGTTTTATTCTCTTTTTTAAAAAGGTATAGCACAGGTCGGGGAGGTGGCTCAGTAGGATAAGCGCTTGCCTGGCAAGCGGAAGGGTCTGAGTTCAATCCCCAGTTCCACCAAAAAAAGACTTTGTTCTCTAAAAAGGTATAGCACATACAATTATGTATAGTACATAGGACTTGTCCATGCTCGTAAATGACCATGTTATACGTGTCTATTTTTATTGAACTATAAATTTTTCTTTTGTCTATCTTTC
>NW_004524692.1:538309-556656 GCF_000260255.1 Octodon degus | reverse complement strand
CAGGCTGGCCTCAAACTCACAACAATCCTCCCACCTCAGCCTTCCAAGTTCTGGGATTACAGATGTGTACCACTAGGCCTGATATGAACCCTAGCCAGGGTTCATTCTTTCTGGAAATCTGCCCAGGGCAAATCCAGTTGACATGGGGACATAAAAGCCCAGCATCCCTGGTCACAATGGGTCTCCCTATGGCTATCAGCTCAAGATCCTTATGACACTGGTGAGGAGTCTTGTTTGCAGCCTCCTTGAAAGCCAGCAGCATCCTTTGTCCCTGATTTCCTCCCTCTCTTATTTCTGTGTCTGCTCAAAAGCTCCCCAGCTCACTTTCTAGACACACACCTGTTCATCTTAACTTGCTTCCAGAAACATAAGCCAGCGCAGTTGGTGCCAGGAGTGGTGCGTGCCACCTTGGAGACCCCTCTTCTCTGTCATCTGGCTGTGAGAACCTCAACACTGTGGCACCAGTGTGGGGAGGGCAGCCCCTGGGGTGGGATAGGAAAACAGTGGAAGGGGATGCACTGGATCCTGCACTATCCTCAGTGCTGGAGAAATCTGAGGGAGATGGCAACTACGAGGACTCCAGAATCAAGTGACAGCTGTGGAGTGCTGTGTGTGAACAGAGATGGATCAGGATAGGATTCATTGTCAAGTCTAGGCAAAGGCCAAAGGCCTTCCTTGGAAGCATTTAAAGAAACCCTAATCCCTTCATGCAGCAGGATAGGTGAAGTAGAAAATTAGGTTCCAGACTAGATTTTAGGAATCACTGATCTGCAGAGAAAGGTAATTGCAGCCTTACCTGGAGACTCAATTTCAAAGTTGTAAGGAGGGGGGCCTGAGACTTGGGATGTGGCTCTGAATAGACACAGTAGAGGACAATGATCTTGCAGATGTCCTACAAGTAAACCAGTGGGTCCACAGCTGTGGCTTCCTTCTGCTTGTTAGCGGATCCTGAGATCCAACAGAGGCCTCCACTAAAGTAGGTGTCCCATGAAAGGCCGTGTTTTGCCTCAGAATCTACCTTGTCTCTCTCCTAGCAGTCAGACTCAGCACAAAGACCAAGTCCCACTACAAGCAGGTGTGACAAGATGGGCCTGGTGGGGAAGAGGGGCACTGTGTGTGGAGGAGCTGCCGGACGTGGCTGACACCCACCTGGCAGCCAGCATTCTCTGCCTGGGGCTCAGTCGTGAGGTGCTGGGCCAAGGGACAGAGCATGCAGTTACATGGAGGGATGCTGGGTTGGTGCAGAGAGCCTCAGCAGGGCAACCTCAACTGCACAGCTCCTGAAGGATCAACTGAGGCCTCACTACATGTGCACTGGGAGCCAGCTTTCCCCTCCCCAACAGCTTTTGCCCTCTGTATGGCCCTTTACCCTCTTCAGGCAGCCTTCTAGTTCTCTCTCGCTCTCTCTCTCCCTCCCTCCCTCCCTTCTTCCCTCTCGCCCTCTGCCCCTTCCTCCCTTCCCCCTCCTTCCCCCACCTCCCACTTGGATTTAGGACTTTCACTATGAGCTTCAACCCTGACCCTTTTGCTTATTTATTTATTTATTTATTTTAATTTTGAAAGAGTCTTGTTAAGTCACCCAGGCTGGGCTTGAACTCCTGGAGTTACATTCACCACCACTGTGGCTCCAGTCAGCTTTCTTTCTGATGTCCTTCTGCCTGAGTCTGTTCCCAGAGATTTCTTGTGCACTTGTTAAGAACCAAGCTAGGCACCCCACTCCCCAGATTTGTGTGTGGAAGGCCTCATTCTCATGTGACTGTATTCGGAGACAGGACCTTTTTAGAGGTTGATAAGGTTAAGTGAAGTCATAAAGTCTTAAAGCTATAGGATTTATGTCATTATAAGAAGCAGCTCCAGAGCTCTGTTTCTTCTGTGGACATAAGAGAAAGACTGTGGGAGGGCACAGAGGGTGGCTCTCACTAGCAAGCTGGGAAGAGAGGCCCCTTAGGAAACTCCCTCTGTTGATACCTTGATCTTAGATCTCTGGTTTTCAGAACTGTGAGTAGATGAGTGACCATTGTGTAACCCTTAGCTTGTGGCATTTTGTGCTGGCAGCCCAGGCAGGTGTTACTTGCTCCTGCTCCCTTCTCTACTTCCTTGGCTGCCGCGCTTGTCATTGCGCTTGCTCCCCGTCCTGCCCCGGCGCCTACCCTCTAACCTTGAACCCCAACACACAGTGGCCGCTCAGTCCTTCATGTTGAATGCGTGGTGACTGAATGTGACTCGGAGGACGGGATGATTGTCAGACCTAAAGGAAATAATCTTCCCATCTAAAGAGGGAGCTGATGAGCCCTGAAGAGACAATTTCAAAGGTACAGAAAGTTTACAAAGCATATGTAAATCTGATTATCATTAATGGCATTTGCATTAAGTGTTGCCATTTATTACATAAGTAAAATGGTCACATTCAATGTATTTGTATTTATTTATTTTTTATAATATTTTGTTTTTTATTTTAAATAATTTTATTGAGCAAGAAGTAACAACAAGATATTTTCAAAACAGGTTAGTAGTGCAGTTACAATAATTAATACATTGCATATTGTTGTCTTTGTAGTAGTTATTCCTACTACAAGATGCTTTTTTTTTTTTTTTTTTTTTTGCGGCACCAGGGATTGAACTCAGGACCTTGCACTTGCCAGGCAAGTGCTTATTCTACTGAGCCATATCTGCATTTTAAAAATGCCCACAAGATGCATTTTTAAAAAGGCAGATCTCAAAGCAGTTTCAAGCAAGTAGCACTCAGGAGAGAGGTGCCTTGGCCGTGGAACTTTGGTTATTTGATACTATGAGCATGGCTTTGCACAATGTATGAGTGTGTGGTGGAGGATCCGTGGCACTTCTATCCACATGGGTGAACCTTGCTGTGGAGGTGGGTGCCCAGAGGTGATCTTAGCGCATCTACCCTCCCCTCCTTACCCTGTGTCCAGGACCACCAGACACGGACACCAGCTATGGCTTGGTTTGGTCTCCTACACAAGTCTATCAACAGGTGATGAGGCTGAGGTGTTCAAGGCCATGGGACAGCGATGAGTTCCTCCTGTAAATAAGTGAATTTCATTCTGATTCTGTACATCTGTCCTGTTTAGTGCTGGGCTGACCCTGGTAGATGGATCTGCTCTCACTTTGGTCAAATTTGTGAGCCTCCCAGACCTGGGCAAGACTTGAGAGTGTGGGTAAGACCTTTGAAGTGACAATGCTTCCTCATGCCCTCTGCCATGTGGGCTATGGGGACCTGGTTGGCTTTTTCTGGGGAACACCCTGATCTTACCATGTGCTGAGAACCTATTCTCCATTTGGGGATTTCTATAGATAGTGCAGCAGGGAATGGGTGATCAACTGTCTCCATGTTACCTTTAATATTACTGGGGGTGGGGCCTGGGGAGATAGCTCAGCGATCTAAGCAACTGCCTGGCAAGCACAAGGACCTGGGTTCTATCCTCCATATCATGCTGTGCAGGCCCTGAAACCCGGGGTGCACTGTGCCAGCCACCAAAACCAGAAGTGGTGGCACACACCTGTAATCCCAGTGCTGTGGAGGCTGAGACAGGAGGATCACTATAAGTCCAAACTATGCAGTGAGACCCTGTACAAAATAAATTAAAAGAAATATTATGGGGGGAGTTATTCATTATCTATTGACAAGCAGATGAGCAAAATGTCCCTGGGTATGTGATGAACCTTGAAACATGGATTTTTTTTTCTCTCAGGGTGAAAGATAGGATGTCTTTGGAGCTGGTGGACAGAGTCCCCTGTGGGGTAGCACATGAGGCCCAGGGTGCTAACTGCATCCAGAGGCCTCAAGGGGTCTTCAGGTTTACAGATGCACTTGTGTTGTAGTGAGGGTTTGCAAGGGAATAGATTTAAAGTAGGACACATAATTCATAGGATTATTCTATACTACTCACTCCAAATGTCAAATGCAGAAGAGATTGAGAGATCTGCCCATGCGCTAGAGGCCCAAAGCATCCTGCTGAGTCCTGGATCCAACAGTAATGTCCTACACAAGGCTAGGTGAAGACCAAGAGCCTATGGAAATGTCCTCTGTGAGCCCAGCTGGAGGCCTAGAGCCTATGACAATGTCTCATTTGAGTCTGTTTCAAGAATCTGCAGTGAGAAGACCCAAAGGTCAGTGGTGGAAGCTAGAAATTCAGCACCAGCGAGATGAAGGATCTGTGCCAGCAGCCGAGGTATCTGCACCAGAGCCGGGAAGTGATGCTCAAGGTAAGGGCCAGCGCTGCCCCGAAGAGAACTCCAGCCATCCTCAGTGACAGCGAGGACCCGAGGTCCTCTGATGATGAGCACAGCGGGGTTCATATCAGGAAAGCCAGCACGACAAGCTTCTCCAGAATCACCAGTGTACCATCTTCCCCTCCAGATCTCCTTTTATGCTCTTTGCACTAATCTTCAGGTGGGCCTTCCACACCCAGAACCACACTGATTCAGTTCAGCTATGACAATTTGACCATTAGTTAATTCATCATAGTTTGGAAGCTCAATTTGAGAAGCAACGGTTAGAGCCAATTCTGTGCATATGTCTTGGAACAAAACTATTTGTATTCTTTCCAAATACTTTTACATGACAGGCATAAAATATATAGAGAATTCCCCCTATTTCACTCCAGGAACACCTGGAACTTCATATTGTCACCACCATGGCCATTACAAAAATGTGTTTTGTGGAAAGTATCTGCTTTCTACTGAGTGTATAGGGAGAATTTTGCACTGTGACTCTCATCCTTGAGGATGGACAGCTTGATGTTGGGCAATGGAAGTAGTCTAGACATATTGACCCAATCAATTTATAGATGTTATGTTTCAGAGCTTTTAATACGTACATTTGTTTTCACATTTGTCATCTCTGAAATTGAAATACATATTATCATTGCTGGAAACAATTTTTTTCTTAGTATTACATAAAATTATGATGTCTTATAATTGATGCATCTTAGATTAGATGAAATATGAGAGTAAAATATTATGCACTGTTCTTGGTTGAGGAGAAGCAAGAGCTTATCATTTTTTCTCATTTCTCTCCCTCATCCATGAAGTATTTGCCTTATGCAGAAGGATAGTTGCCTGAAAGAAACACTTCCTTCCAGAGCAAAATTAATGGACAAACCAACACTGCTCAAGGTCTTAGAATTTTCCTTCCTTCCTTCTTTCTTTCCTACCTTCCTTCCTTCCTTAAATATAATACAATTTTTATTTTATTTTTTATGGTGATTGAGAATAAAAAATAATGAAAGACATTAGCAATGATGCAGACTTTCACTAAATAAGATGATACGAATTCAACAGTGGTTGTTATATTGCATACTGTTGTCTTCAAGTTAGTCATTCAGATTACCTTCTTAATACTCCTCCAAGGGCTGGCCAGATAGCTCAGCAGATTATTTTTTCATTTTTATTTATTTATTTTTTGAAGGAAAAATATTATTATAAAAGTAGAAGTAAGCATTTACATATTTTTACAAAGAAATTTAGAAACCTAACCATATACAGAATTGTAAGTCCTTATACTAGGGAGACAACATGATATTTACAGATGTGGGTGTGGTTTATTTCACTAATACGTATATCTTCAAGTGGCATCCACTTAAATACGAAGGCTTTGAGTTTATCATTCTTGAAGCTCAGTGGATTAAAGTGCCTGCAAGTAGGCTCAGGGGCTGGGGGTTCGATCCCTAAGCCTGCGGTGTTGGCCCCGTCCCCGGGGCTCTCTGAGATGGCAATTGAGACTGGGTATGGTGGTGTGCTCCTGTAATCCCAGCACTTGGAAGGCTGTAAACAGGTGGATCACCAGTCTGATCTAGGCAGTGAGACCCTGTACACCCTGTACATCCTGTCCTAAATACAAAAAATAAAAAATAAAACAAACAAAAATAAAAACCAATACTCCTCCACTTGCAGGGTCAGTGACTCCAGCATCTGCACCAAAAGTCCAGGAGATGCTGCAGTGCTTCCCTTCTGAGGACCTTCTTGGACCTTTCCTTCTCTTCTTTTCTCAGAAAGCAGACCTCTCCTGTCCTCTGCCCTCTCAGAGTTAGCCAATTAGAGCAACTAGCCCATGAACATCTTCCATAGCAGTGGCTTTTTGCATGTTCTATTCCCTTCCCTCTTTTCTCCAGTGTCACTTGCTTTGTGATTGTGATTTACTGGGGTCATAATGCTTCAATCCAAAGAAGAAACGCTCATGGTGGAAATTATAGACAGGCATGGCAAATTGGAAATCACATTTTACATTTTTGGCTTCTCTCAAATTATTTCACTAGCAGGGGAACTTGAATTTTATACTATTTTCCAGTTTGCAAAACATATATAGAAATATCTTCTCACTGAAGTCACATAAAATCCTGTGAAGTTGGCAGGACAAACTTGATCACCATTTTTCAGATGAGAAAGATGTCCAGAAAGATAAAGTGAGTCAGCCATGACACCCTGGTAGCTAGAGGAGGAAGTAGGACATGAATCTAAGTATTCTCTTCTTTCTACAAAGGAGATTCCTTTATACGGTTATCTTCCCTTGCTACTAGCCAGTAGTCTTTGGAGAAGGTAGGTGCAGGCCTGGGGCCTCAAGGGACACCTGCTGGCCTCTCTGATTCCACGACCAAGAGCTGTGGTCTTTGCTTCCTCATCTTCATTTGTATTAACAAATTTTTAAATTTCCTTTTTGATTAGTTCATTGAATTATCAATCATCAAAGAGAAAGTTCACTTCCAGGTATTTATCTCACGTCTCAAGCTCTTGTTATTAATTTCTAGTTTTACTCCTTTGCTATCAGAGAAGATGCATGCTATGGTTTCAATTCTTTGAATTTGTTGAGTAGAACTTTTCTTTTCTTTCTTATTTTTTTCCAAGGACTTTGAATATATCATCTGATTCTCTCCTGGTCTATAAGATCCTGAGAACAATCGAGATAGGCTTGCCCTTCAGGGCAATGTAGTGTTGTGTTAACTCGCAGTTTACTAGTATGGGTCAGGTGCTGCTAGGCCCTCAGGATTTCCAAGCAGTAACTGCTGCACCTTCTGTGATATGAGGGGACTTCGGGGCCATCGGTGTACCTTCCTCCACCAAGTCAAGGTGCTCATGGTGCAGAGTTCATCTTGAGAGAGGATATAAATGCTGCATGTTTACGTTCCTTCTTCCTCAGGTTGTCTATCTCCAAGTTCTGCAACATCTGTGCCATGTTCCCACTGCACTCCAATGCTCTGCTTTACAAACTCCAGCAAAATATCTGTTGTCCAGTTCTTATTTTGGTCCTTTGTTGTGGGAGGAAACATGTCAGGCACCTCTAGGCAGCCACCCTGGTTCTATGTACCTTCAAGATTTGGAAGGAAAAGAACTGTAATATAAATTTCTATACGTAGGCAAATGAAGAGTCAAATGTGGGTAAAATTATCTGTAGACACAGAAGACCGCAACATTTTTCCTCATTCACTTTTTCTCAGGAAGTTGCTTAAGAATTCATTACATCTAAATGAAAGGCTTAAGTAAGAAAGAAAAAGAAATGAAATCCAGGATGTGGTAGATCCAATCCAGGTTAGTCAATTTCCTTGTTAGTGGGACAAAATACCTAACACCTGCAACTTAAAGGGGGAGAAGTGTATTTTGGCTCACATTTCAGAAGTTGCAGCCCCTACCCATGAGGTGTAAGCACAGAAATGGCATGATGGAAGGGCCTGGGTGGAGGAAAGCTGCTCAGATCATGGTGGCCAGAAAGCAGAGAGAGTGAAGGAAAGAGTCAGGTAGGTAGACAAACTTCCCCCAGAGGTCCATCTCTTCTGGCCAGGCTCCTTCTTCCAATGGCACACTCAGCTGCTGAACACACTGGCAGAAGATTCCGCTGCTGAGTACAGCCCCCATGCAACCCAGTCACCTTCCCCAAGCCCCGCCTTGAATGCACAAGGCCTTTGGGGGTCATTCTCGATCTAAAACATGACACCAGGAGGCTAGCAGTGTTCATTCAGCAGTCTTAGAATATGGCTTAGGAGATTGGCCTATGACAGGCTTTCTGAGGGGAAATTCACACACATACAGCATAACTGTGAATTCATTATCAACCAGAAAGATTATAAGCACATTTGCTCAAGTAAAATTGATTAGATCGGGAAGATAGTCATGTAGCAAGCTGGCCTGTATACAGAGCAGGGGCTTTTCCTGTAGGGGGTTGGGTTAGTGATTCTTCCTGACTTTTTCAAGGTGATGGATACCGAACAGAATATCAATCCCTGATGCTTATCCCTAGGGAGGTGTGTGGCTGCATTTGTTTAATCCTTTGTCTTGAGGTCCGGCCCCTCCAAGGTCCAGTTGGTCATGTCTGTCTCTTGCACAGTTGCAAGGTATCTCGTCTAGTTGAAGTATTTCTTTTTATCATTTAAGTTATGTAGTTGTCCCTCAATGTCCACTAGTGACTGGTTCCAGTACCCCCTATGGATGCTTAAGCCCCTTTTATAGGGTGGTCTCATATTTGCTTATTACGTATGTCTGTCCTCTTGTATTCTTTCAATCACATCTAGATTACTTATGACATGTAATTGAATGTAAATGATATTATTTAGTGACTAACAACCAAAAAAAAAAAAAAAAGGTCTGCACATGCTCAGTACAGTTTGAGCCACAGCAGCCTCCCTGCCTCTTTGATCTGTGATTGGTTATCTGTGAATGTGCAAATGGGCTATGGAATTCTGATGATATTTTTATTTTCATCATGATTTTTTTCATTAGGTATTTCGGTGGTGGAGTTCTTAATTCCTAAACATATGGGACCTCTAGTAATCTTTTTGTTATTGATTTTTGGCTTAATTGCATTGTGGTTAAAGATTCTCAGTTTGATTTCTATCTTTTGAAATTTGTTGAGACTTGCTTTATGACACAGCATATGGTTAATTTTTAAAAAGTGTTCTGAGTGTGCTTGAGAAGAATGTAATTTGCAGTTGCTGGGTGCAGTATTCTAAATATGCTGATTAGGTCTGTTACACATGTTGTTCAATTTTCTGTATTCTTACTGATCTTTTCCTGATGGTTCTATCAGTTTCCAGGAGAGATATATTTAAATCTCTGGCTCTTTTTATAAATTTGTTTATCCTCTTAGTAGTTGAGTCAGATTTTGCTTTGTTTATTTTGAGGACAAATTTATTAAGTTCACAAAATTTTAAAGTGCTTTGTCTTCCTGGTAAGTTCATCCTTTTACCATAATGAAGTATCTGCCTCATCTCTAGGAATGCTATTTGCCTTCAGCTATGGTAGCGCTCAGGAGCTTTGCTCTGATAAGTATTTATGTGGTGCAGCCTGTTACACTACTCTGCTGTCAACCTCTGTTTCCTTATGCCCTACGTGTGTCATTGCTGAAGAAATCGTGGCTCTGCTTTGCCATCTCCCGGAGGATGACCTTGTCAATTGGAGGACTGAGCCTGCTTAGAGTTAAGATAATCACTGGTCTGTTTTGGAGCAGGTCCCCCAGCTTTTTCTGTACCTTCTATATCCCACCTGCTTCCAAGTTTCTGTTTTTTCCTTCTCATCTCTCCTTTTAAATTGATTTTTAGAATTCATTTTCCTGCTCTATTAGCTCTGGAATTACACATTCTTATTATTTTTAGATCAATTATTTAAGAGATGACAACTTTGACTGATCATGGATCACTATTAATAGGTCCTCTTACCCTCTTCCCTGAAAATGCGAAGGTGCTTAACTCCATTTATTCCATCTCACGTAGATGCCACTGTTGTCATGTATTTTAGCTTACGTATATTTTAAACTCCATAAGACATATTTATTATTGGTTTATATGGCCAATATTACACATCTATTTTACTTTTTCATTCTCCTTCTTTTCTTTCTACATCTATGATATTTTATCTGAGATAATTTTTCTTCTAATTCAAACACTCTAAAGTTTCCTTTAGAGCCAGGGAGATAGCTCAATAGCATAGTGCCTGCCTTGCAAGTGCAAGGTCCTGAGTTCCATTCCCAGTACAAAAAAAAAAAAAAAAAAAAAAAAAAAAAAAAAAAAAGTTTCCTTCAATGCATGTCTGCTTGTGACAAAGTCCCCTGCTGTTGTTTGTTTGAAAATGCCTTTATCCTCGCTGTACCTTTTATCTCTGCTGTTAGCTAGGCTTTTCATTTGTTCTTCTGAGGCCCCTGCACATTCATGGGTTCCCTTACTCCACGTGGGGATTGGGAAGGTGGGAAGCTGAGCTGCTCCCTGCAAGGATTAGAACCTTCATGTTTCAGACAAAAGCATGGCTGTAGGTGTGTGTTCGGCTCTCCCCATCAATCCTTGTGTCTCTACTTCTTGGTGGTTTGCAAATAATCTGAAATTAGGGCAGGAGTTGTAGATAAATAGTAGTGTATTCCCACTGAGGTGGTTGGTACATTGTGTCAACTTGGCTGAACTAGATTCTGCTGTTCTGGGCATGGGGACGCCCTGCCCTGCAGGTGGGCAGGGCCCAACCTGGGGTGCAATTGGTTCCACCCTGGGGCATATTGGTCCAGCACTAGGGTGCGATTGGTGCCACCCTAGGGCCATGGTTCGCCCCAGAGTGACTCAGCACAAAAAGTGTATATGAAGGAGTTGCCAGGCAAGTGCTTATTCCACTGAGCCATCTCCCCGGCCCCTATGAAGGAGTTGAAGAAGGCCCCCTGGCGGTGTTACCCGGCTTCCAAGAAGTCTCTGTGGAGGAGCTTGATGTTGATCTGAACAGCCGCAAGCAGGGAGGGGCTTGATGGAGGCCGAAGCTGCTGCCCCTCCTCTGCTCTTCCTTGATTTCTGCTGCCATGAACTGCTGTCCTTTGCCTTGGAGCCAGCGGAGTAAGAACAAAAACCTCCACAAACTGTGAGTTGAGTAACCCTTTCCTTCCTTCATTTTGAATGTTGGGTATTTGTCCTAGTAACCAGTGAAAAGTAACTAAGACACCCACCCTGTGCAGAGCCTGGGTTTAGAGCCCCAATTCCCTGCCCCTTCCTGAGCCAAGTGGTGGCTGCAATCTTAGCCACTTGGGAGGCTGAGACAGGAACAATTTAGTGGGGGTATCTATCTGTCTCAAATAGATACATAAATAAATAATAATAAAAGACTGGACTAGCTGAATGGGAGAGCACCTTCCTTGGGTTTAATTCCCAGTACTGAGGAAAAATGAACAAGTTTCCTTAAGGGAAAGGTCTTGGTGTCACTTCTCTGTATTTCCAATTCCTTTCTAGGTCTGGCTCGGGAATTATTTACTATTGGGTTAGCTCTCCGGCCTTTTCAGATGGCTTCTGCCCCCTCTCCTCCTTTATCCTTCCCCTCCTTCCCTCAGGTAATTCTTTCCATCCTCCCACTTTCTCTGTGCTCATTCTGTGCCCGGCCACATGGCACACAGAGTCACAGGCACTCCCAGTTTAGCAGGAGAGAGTCATTGCAATCACACCCGTGAGCAGCGTTAAATCTGAGGCGGTTCCCGTCCTTGTAATCCATGGTTACAATAAGGGTAGAAATACAATAAGTAGCAGCAGAGGGGAAGGGATGACATTTCCTCTGGGGGCATTAAGGAAAATTTCATGTGAAAAAATTTGGTGCATGAAATAGTATTTGCAAGTTAAGTGGAAAATGCTCTCAAATGTAGAAAACCTAATTTCCCCAAACTGTTCTGTAATTGAAGCACAACTAAAGCACACATGTTTGGATAGAGACACTTTCAGTTTAATGAACATTGACCAAACTCCAGATGTTGGCGGGGCACTGTGCAAGGCGCAGTCACGTGTAGTCGAGGAGGTAAACTCGCTGGAGATGATTCCATACATATAGCAGAATAATTGTCAACAGACAGACATTTTTGTATTGAATTATTCCTTTTAGAGAAATATTGGTCCCGCCAGTGGAAGCGCCAGGCACTGAGAGCTATTTACAACAGAAAGCAGATAGCCTTATTGTGGAGAACACAGCAACGCACCGATGCTTTCAGGACGGGACGTTTTCATTTTCTTTCAGGACATTCTTATTCATCTTTCCAGGATCCTCATCTTTTTTCTGAAAAAAAAAACTGACTAAAAAAAATTAATAAGTTCAGCAAAGTTATAGTATATCACATAGATATTAAAAAATTAGACTTCTATACCTTGGAAAAATGTTTTGAAAATTATTGAGGGGGACAATTTAATGGATAGTGGCTTTAAAAATATAAAATATTTATGAGTAACTTTAATAAAAGAAGTACAAGCTTACATACTGAATGCTACAAAGCATCACTGGAATTAAATTTTTAAAATATGAATAAATGTTATCTCCCGTGGGGGGGGGGAAAATAAAACTGACTTTGTTTAAATTGTTTCAGATAGATTAAAAAAAAAATAGAGGCCAGAATAGTTTGGATAATTGTACTGCCAATTCCTGCTGGTTTTTTGAAAGGAGCAGCGAATGCTTAATTTTTTTTTCTTTTTATTCTTATTTTTTTCTCTTTTTAACTTCTTATAACTTTTTGTTGTTGTTGTTTCATAACCAATTTTGCAGGTTTATATTTGGTAACCTAAACAACTAATTTGAAGATAACATCATGCAATACAGGAACCATTACTGAATTCCTCTTACTTTGTTTAATGAAGTTTTGTATCTTTTGTAATTTTTTTTTTTTACTATTTTGTATGATAAAAAATTAGAAATAAATAAGTAAAACTCTCTTTTAAAAAAAAGTAGAGGCCAGGCATGGTGGCACATGTGCATATCTCAGTTTCTGTAATCCTAGTACTTTGGAAGGCTGAGGCAGGAGGATTGCAAGTTTGAGCCCAGCCTGGGCAACTTAGCAATGTATTGAGATTGTGTCTCAAAATATGTGTGTGGCCTTCCATGTCCCACTCCTGGGCTAGCTGAGACCGAAAATGAGACTGGGCATGGTGGTGAGCATGTGTAATCCCAGCGCTTGGGAGGTGGAAATCGGGAAGGTTCACCACGGGTCCGATCTGTGTATTGAGACCCTGTAGACCCTGTACAAAATACATAAAAAATAAAATAAAAGTGTGAAAGGGGACATGCATCTCAGTGGGGTTCAATCCTTACTACGAGAGAGAGAGAGAGAGAGAGAGAGAGAGAGAGAGAGAGAGAGAGAGAGAGGAGAGAGAGAGACAGACAGACAGACAGAGACAGACAGAGACAGAGACAGAGACAGACAGACAGAGACACAGAGACACAGAGAGAGACAAAGACAGAGACACAGAGAGAGAGAGACAGATGGACAGAGACAGAGAGACGGAGACACAGAGAGACAGAGAAACAGACAGACAGACAGACCGACAGACAGAGACAGACAGAGACACAGAGAGAGAGAGACAAAGACAGAGATACAGAGAGATGACTAGCTGGGGGACCACCGGCCTATCCTTTCTCTCAGGAGGGGCTGATTACCTTGGTTCAGCTTCAAGACCAGAGTCCGACACAGAGCAAGGTGGAAGGGCAAGTTTCAACTCCTATCTTAGTTACTTTTCTCTCATTGCTGAGACAAAATCCCTGACACCCAAAGCTAAAAGGTGAAGGGTTTACTTAGCCCACAGTCTGTGGAGGATTCAGGCAATACTCAACTGGCCCCCAGGCAGGGAGGCATGACACAGGGCAACAGTTCGTGGAGGTGGAAGACAGCAAAAGCAGCGAGAACGAAGCTGGGGAAAACAAATACTGCTTTTCTCCCTTAGCCTGGTGAGGGCCGAAGGGTTCCTTTTAGATGCCATAGACTTGATCAGCGCAGTGGCACGGCCACTTGCTTTCTCCACTCATGCTTTCCCATGCTGGGTGAGTGAGGATGGTAGGTGTGACATCCTCATAGTCAGAATGGAATTAGTGCTCCCTGTGGGTCTCCTCTTAGAGACCTCGCAGGATCTGACACTCTTGGAACATCTGTCACATGGACGGCATCCTGGAAAGCAGCCCTCTGACCAGGGGGGTGTGGGTGGAGGAGCTAAGCAGCCCCTCTTGGTACCTCCCTGGGCAGTGAGGCAGTGGTTGCTATACTCAGCAGTTGGTGCTGGTGAATGGTTCTTTTGTGACGAGAGCATTCTGAGTTTGGTTGCTTATTGGAGTCTCTGGCTGGAGTGGCTTGCAATCAGAGTCTAGTTCCTAATTAGGCTGGTCAAGCAGGAGAGGGCAAACTGGGAAGGTGGCACGTAAATGCAATGGGCGATGGGATCACAGCTGGATCCTGGCTGGACACAGCAAGAGTGAGGGTTGGAGGTGAACAGTCCCTGCAGAGAGGTGCTGCCATGGTAGCTGGAGGGTGGGGAGGGATGGCTGAGCCTACCATCTGGCCTTCTCCCCAAATCTACTCCCTTTCCACAGATGCCAGTGTGGTTTAAGGGTTCAAACAGACCCACGGATGTTTGTACTCTGCATGGTGCTGATCCACTGTCATCATCTTCACTGACCCACATAGTAATTCTTTAACAGAATTGTGACTTGTTTTTATCAAGCACATTCTATCTTACAGACATTCTGCAAAAGTCTGTCTGTGCAAATTATTGTGTCTTGCATTTATTATAATCCTTTTGAGTTAATTACTATTTACAGATAAGGAAATTGGCACATGATGGGGAAGGGACTTGCACATTGTCACGTCTCATTTCTATTTGATGCAAGGAAAAAGGCCCATTATTCAATTATTCTTCCTACGTGTTCTCCTTGAGGCACTTACTATATGCAAGACTAAAATTCCTGGAAGCTCACCACCTCCTTCCTTTCAGACACAGCTTTATTGCTTTCTAATTTTCTCAGCTAGATAGTTAGAAATGGTCTTTGGATGAGTTTCCATCCCAGGACAATTTTTTAGGCTTTCTTGGCAAAGCAAATTTCCCAGAAGGTCTATGAATCTCTTAAGGCTAACCTGAGACCCTCTTGCTGTGACTCCAGCCAGTGCCTGGTATGAGGTGGAGAACGGCTGGAGTCTGAGAGAACTCCTTAGAGCAATCTCTCTTTGCAGGTAGGCAGATGTTGTCTGTAGTGAGATGGAGGCATAAGACAGCAGACTATTCTAACTAACTGGGCCCTTAGAGGTCCAAGACTCTCTAAGAAGGAAAATGAGCCTGGGCGAAATGAGTCATTTCTTCAAACTGCTGAATTATTTCTATTTATTTATTAATTTTTTTTTATTTTTTGGCAGAACTGGGGATTAAACTCAGGCCCTTGCGCTTGCCAGGCAAGTGCTTATTCTACTGAACCATCTCCCCAGCCCCTCTTTTTAATTTTTATTAGTCCGTGCCTATAGTACATGATGATGACCTTCATCCCAGGGAGTTGGTGCTTGTCCACAATATACCTTGCTTCCTTTTTATCCCTTTGCCCCGGGCCTTCCTGCTCTTTCCATCTCTGCTTAGTAGTGGAGCTAGAACCACAGTCCTGAGTTACTTATTTCCAGGGAGGCAGAGCTGTGGCAGACAGGCCTGGCACATTGAGGGCAGACAGGTCAGGAGTCAAATCCTCATTTGACATTTTCTAGCTGCGGGGTACAGTAGGCACTCAGTTAATATTGCTTCTTTTCCTACCCAGGATTTGGTCTTTTTATCCACTGAATCAGTTAATGTAACAAGTCACACCCAAGCACGGTAGCAATGAAGCAGTGTTCATTTATTGTCTCTAACTGTTGGTGTCAGTCAGGAATTTGAAAGCAGCTTGTGTGGGTAGTGATGGCCTGGGGCGGGTGGTGGTCTCTTAGGGGGTTGCTGCCAGACGTCAGCTGTGGCTTCCCAGGAGCTGTAATAACTCCACTTGGAGATAACTCACGCACATGGCTGGGAAATAGATGCTGGCTGTTGGCTGGGCATCTTGGTTCCCCACACAGGCCTCTTCGAAAGGCAGGCTGGAGGTCATCACCATGAGACATCTGGATCCCACAGCCTAAGCCATTCAAAAGACTAAGATAGACTCTACAGTGCCTTTTTTTTTTCATCTATCCCTAACATCTTTACACTCTTGCCATATGCTATTGACCATACAGGGTCAACCCTGATTCCCTGGAGGAAGGAATCACACAGGGACAGCATCAAGAAGTGATTATCCCTGGGACCAGGTACCAGTGTCCCATGGATGTGGTCCTGTTTCTAGTTTCACAGTCATGTCAGGTGCATTTGAACTTACTGTGCTTTGAGTGTTGGTGTGTTTCAAGTCACTCCTGGATCTGCAAAGAAAGCAGGGAGCTCTGCTCCCTTAATGTCTTCTGGAGTTCTGACATGTTGCTTATAATTAGCCAAATAATAATCCCCACCGCTCAGCTAACTCTGAGGCTTATCTGCTTGCTTCTCTGGAGGTTTTTAAATAGACAGGGATGTGTTAATGACACAGTACATTATCTGTCTGTTACCATTTTGGCAGGCACTGTGGAGATGTGACTTTCTTAAGGAGAAGTTAATCAGTAAAGCACCCCTGAGTCTGCTGTGGTAGCGCAGGTAGGAGACGGAGCCAGGTGGCCTGGGTGAGGGGGAGTTCCAGGATGCCAGAGGCCTGGCACCATGTCCTTTCAGTAGCTGCTGGGCCCCAGCGGGGAGCAGAGATGGGCTGATCTGAGACATCTCTAGAGCTCCCACTGCTGCTGTTTAGGTGGGCTTGTTTCTACTGGCATCTTCCCATTCCCTTTTCATTCTCAAAGGACTAAGTCTGCTCCCAAACTCAACATCATTATCAAGAAAGAAGTCCACGGAGGGTGATTATTAGCTGAGGACTCTCCAGTGGATGTTGGTCTCATACCCCATCATATGGGTCTCTGGAGCCAAGAGGGCTGACAGCTCATTTGCATGCACATGTCCTTCCCACCAGTACATCGAGAGCCATGCTGTCTTCTGCCCACGTTCATGAATCCTTCTAAGGATTCACATGCCGTAAGTAGCGACAGTGTTCCTCCTTACCCAAGTCAGAACTCGGGATGGTGGGACACAGTGACCCACAGGGAAAGAGAACATGCCAGCCTGAGTCTCAGCTCTGCTGCTTACAGGCTGGGTGATCTTCAGAAATTGGCTCTGTTTGATTTCGCTGCTTTTTCTCAAGAAATCTAGATAATAATAGAAATGATGTAAGAGGATGAGTAGGAGAATTAAACAACATAGTTCATGCTCCGCTTACAGTAAGAGATCAAGAAATGGCCAAGAATCATCAGGCTTTTTAAAAAATTCAATCTTCTAAATATTTTGGAACTCATTTATTATTATTATTTTTTGGGGGGGTGGTCATGGGCATTGAATCCAGAAACTTTACACTGAGCTTTATCTCCAGCTGTCTTTTTATTTCTTTGTTTTTAAATGTATTTAGTGCAGAGTCTACAGGGTCTCACTACAAAGATTGGACTCATAGTGATCCTCCTGTTTTCAGCCTCCCACACACAGGGATTACAGGAGCACACCACCACACCCAGCGTGACCCAATTGCTGTCTCAGTGCACCACAGGGGCAGGACTGGCATGTCAGGCGGGGGATCAAACTCTGGTCACTGTGCCTGCCTAAGCAGGCACTTTAGTCCGCTGAGCTATCTGGCCAGCTCCCTCTTTTTTATTTTGAGATAGGGTCTCATGAAGTCACTGAGTCATCTATGCTAAGCCTATGCTGGGCTATATAACTTGTGATCTGCCTGCCTCAGCCTCCCACAGTGCTGGGATTACAGATGTTTCTGTACAATGCTATCCCCTCACCTGGGTCTCTGTCCTTGTTCAGGTGTAGGAGTGCTTCCTCATGAGTAACTGTGAGCCAGAGATACATCCCAAAAGTGTCATCATGGGTGATATCACATCCCCGCTTACCTCCCACAGACCCTTGACCTTAGGTTTGGACCTCACTCCACACATGAGCTGTGGAGATTGGTGGGCTTTGGCTCTTCTCCCTGTCCAGCCTCCTCTCTCCCCATTCTCTTTTGAGCTTCATTGAGTTCCTCTCGAGGACCACACTCTTTGACCTTCAGGCCTTACACACCATTGTCCTTTGTTATAAAACATTCCCGGTGTCATACCTTTTCTCTGTGTTCACAGTGGATCTCATTGTTGAGAAAGAAGGGGAGAGACAGGTAGAAGTGAAATTGGGTTGACATGTTTTATCTCACCCTGTGTCTCCTGGACCTTCGCTGCTCCCGAGGATGGAGGTGACTCTTGACTGTCATATTTCTTTGTTGACTACCTATGGGTGGATGATTTCTTTTTTTCTTTATAATTTTATTGAGAAACAAATAGCAATGAGACAGTTTCAAATCAAATTGATAGGACAGTTTCAATAATTAACACATTGCATACTCTCTTCCTAGTGGTTATTTGTTATACAAGATGCAGACATGATATCCTATTTACAAACACTATTAGAACAAATCTCTCTATTCATTGAATTAAGAGAATGTAGCTATATATCTATCCTAACCAT
>NW_004524692.1:533093-536246 GCF_000260255.1 Octodon degus | reverse complement strand
TGTGGGAATAATAAATGTAGTACAGTTTCAGCAATATGAGTTTATAGTTTCATTTTTGTGGAGGCTAGTTATTGACAGGATCACACATCCAACAAATATTTATTGAGTATTTAAACATTTTTTTTATGCCAGGAGATGCAAAGCTGACTCTGAAATAGTCCCTGGCTTCCTAGTGTCAAGGGAATTTTCAGCCAAGAATTGAATGAGGTATTGAGCAAACATTTGTTGTATGGATGAATAAATAATGAAGATAAGTCATTAATCTTAAAAAATCCAAAGCCTTGGAACATTATCACTGTTTAGACAATGGAATGTGTGAGATTCTGTGTTGGTGGAAACCTACCTTGAAGTCCCTTTCTTCATTCATTCAGATCAGAGTGGCTAGAGAATCCGCTATATCTTCAGTACATGAGTAGCAACTGGTTTCTGGATGGGAGCCACTAACCCTTCCCAAACTGTGGAAAAATATTATAGGCCCTTCACACCCAAATGAAATGTCAACACAAAGGAGCGATTTGCAATGCAAATGTGAAGTCACCAGCCTCTGTCATAAACAGGCTGAGGAAACACACAGCTGGGAGCTGCTTGGGAGTTTTGATGAATTACAAAAGCAGTGAAAATTGGAGAGCTTCTTATTTTTTTATCTTCCATGTCTAAGGTGAGCAAGAGCAACCTGGACTCAAGGACTCCTGGCCATTTGCCATTGGCCTCTGTAAACCATGTACTTTCTGCCTACACATCAGTAATGCTTTTTATTTTTATTTTTTTCATAGAACTGAAAATTTAAGCCGTTCCTGAGCTACATTCTCTGGCTCTTACTGTGCAGTTCAGGTTGGCCTTGAACTCACTTGGTAGCCCAGGCTGGCCTCGAGCTTGCAGCGATCTCCTACCTCTGGCTTCAGAGTGCTGAGAATATAGATATGTGCTACTACACCCAATACCCAACTCTTTTTTTTTTTTTTTTTTTTTTAACTTTTTAGTTTTGAGAGAGGATCTTGTCAAGTCACTAAGTTGGACAGGCTGGTCTTGAACTTGAGATCATTCTACCTCAGCCTCCCAGAGTACTGAGATTTAAGGTGTCTATCAATACACCCAGCTCAGATTAGTAAATTTTTGCCTTTTATTGGACATATTCCCTTTAGAGAATTTATTCAAAGCAGTGATCCCTCTCTCCAGGAAAATGTTTTCCCAACATACATTGTATTCATGTTTAGAATAATTCCTTGGGAGGCCAGGGTAAGGTAGTTCATCTGCAATGGACTCACAAGTCTGACTCCAACAGTGGTCCGGTAAACTGCTTCCATGACAGGAGACAGAGCGTGTGTGTGCATGAGTAACTTTGGGATGGGTCTGAGTGCCCAGGGTACCTTTGGGCGCCTGTTGCTTTAGTTTCTGGAGTGCTGGGGAGCACCCTGATGGGGGACAACAACTTGGGACCCATGCATCAACCACAAAACATTTTCTTTTTTTTTTTTTTTGGGCGGCTCCAGATTGCCTCCAACGCTGGTCTGGGTTGCCTTGTGTATCTGGGAATTGAACCACTGCTCCCAGAGACTGACTGCTTCGTTTAAGCAGGCACTTAAACAACTGAGCTAATGGGCGGGCCCCCATCACAAAACATTTTCTGAGGTGCTTTTCAGATTGCAGCTGGATTTTATTTGTTGGCACAAAGACACCCAGAATGAAACCCTGAGGGCCCTGCTGATGTAGTGTGAAGTGGACACTACGCACCTGCTGTAGAGCATTGCTGATGTGATTCACTTGGGGCTCACAGTGAGCAGCACCTCAGTTGGGCTTGGATAGGGGACAGGCCAATGGCCAGGGCTCCCACTCCCTGCTGCTGCTGCATTACTGCTCACTCCATAGGGAGGTGCTGGTAGGATGGCAGCCTCCTTCCGTCAGTGTCAGCCCAGCTCTCAGAACCTCAAGTCCTGCATCTTCTGTTCCTTCCTTTTAATCCCAGCCCCTCTCTCCCCAGGAACCTGGCCCAGTTTCCTCAAAGCACTGAGCTAGAAGCTGACTTGAAGGGTTCTCCATTCGCTGCCTCCAGCTTTCTTCCCAGCTCCTGGGTGGTGGAGAATGCTCCTCGAGTGATGAGGTCAGACGTCAGCCCACCCAATCTGGCCATTGCATCTAGCAACTGCACCAAACCCTGGCTGGCCCAGTCCTCATCCCAGAGGGACAGAGGCTGTGGCAGAAAGGGTCAGAGATGCACAGACATGTTGTTTCGGAAGCAGCTGGTTGCTCTGTGGCTGATTTGTGTCTGAGCCCTCCTGGTACCTGTTGTCTTTGAAGTCCTTGGGCATTTTCCAGTCTGACTCAAAACCTGCTCATGGTAGCTCCGATGGCATACTGCTTCTGGAAGATATTCTGACACCTTGCTCCAAGTGGGAGGACCTCCAGCCAGGGCCTTGGAAACTGCCGGGGTCAGGATTGTTAACATGGCCTCCAAGCCTACGCCATCCCAGACATTCACAGTTCACTATTTTAGCTTCCTGGGGTTTGATAAAATCTCAGCTTTTACACTACAAGTGCTGTGCAAAACTGGCTGTTTGAAATATATTAGCATCTGCTGTCATATCCAGCTGGCAGGGAGCCAGAGAAGAAAATTAAACTTTGCATTTCCCCAGCCCTCCCACCTCCTGTTAACCAATCGATTCTGTTCCGAGTGCATCTGGGAGTGCTAAACGAGTCTTGTCACTTGCCAGGACCCAGGCACTGGGAGTTCTGGGTAAATTCAGATGCCCATTGAGCCTCTGCCAACTCATTGACAAGCTCTAATGTTATCCCGTGGAGAAGGCTCCTTGCCTGCTCAGGGTCTGACACCAAAGGGTAGTGGGCTGTGTAGAGAGATGGAGGAGGGGTGTGGCTCCCAGCTTCCCACTTTGTCTTTCCAGTGATAGAACATGATTTATAAAGAAAGCCAGGAAAGTAACACATGTCAACCATTTAAGAAAGCATGTAAATCATAAATTATGGATCTTTTCATTCTATGAAAATAAAGCTGTAACATCTTTATTGCGAGAGAAAATAATAGATGTACTGTTTTCTTATGGAGATACCCACCATTACTATACCCAAGAAATCGGTGTTTTCTTTTCCCACCCATTTTGCCCAGGCTGCCTCTTGACCAGATTTCCTTTTTTATTTATT
>NW_004524692.1:523194-532763 GCF_000260255.1 Octodon degus | reverse complement strand
TTGAATTCAACTAAACAATCTAACACTGTCTAGCAGTCTATAATATTAGTGGGTTATCCTCAGAAGTTATTGACTTGAGCCTTTTACAGCTCATCATATTAATATGGCTTTTCTTTGTATACCTCGTTTTTATGCTTTTCTGCTGGATGGTTAAGACCAAGATATAGCAAGACCTATATACCAAGAAATGTAACTTTTGTATCTGATAATTGACCAGATTTCCTAGCAACACAGAAGCATGAATGACCAGGCTTCTCCAAGGCCAACTTAAGAGAAGCACCAAAAATGAACAAGGGGCACAGCGCATGCCTATTCATTCGCTTATTAATTGATTCACTCAGCATTTACTAAGCTCTCGTGTTTCTAAAATGATTTTGCATTTGGGATTCAAAGATAAAAAAATTAACCTCTACCATGAAAAGGTTTAGTTTACTGTTAGTGAGGAGACAGGGAAAGAATACAACTTTTGGAGAGAGAAGAGTTGGGTGCCAGTTCCAGCTCAGCTTCCCAGCACCTCTGCAACCATTGCCAGTCACTGGCCCCGCTGAGCCTCATCTCCTCACCAACAAAATGAAAGATAATGAGTACAGTCTCAAAGGGTTGAGGATGAGGAGGTGCTATATGGCCATGGAAAGTGTTTTTTTTTTTTTTTTTTTTTTTTTTGGCTGGCTCAGCCTGCCCTGGAGGCAGGGCTGGCACAGCATGTGGTGCTGGGGATTGAACTGTGGTCCATGCAGCTGCCTAAGTTTGCCTAAGCGGGCATGTTAGACCACTGAGCTATCTTGCCGAACCCCACGGAAAATATTTTAAGGGAGCATGGCTAGGAATTAATCTGTATCACCACGTGGGTGAGAGCAGGGCAGGCAGATGAAGGCCTCCTGGTTTGTGCATCTCTCCATGACGCCTGTCTGCAGGGCAATGGTATCTGGTATCCAGTGCACTCAGGGCTGTCAGAGGGTGTCTGAGATACACCTGCTTCTCTGCCTATTGGACTTACCTTTTGGGGGGCCAAGTCCCTTTATCTATTAAGCTCACCTCCTGTCTTCCCTGCCAAGGCTCCCAGAGCCCTGGGAGGATCTTTCCTGCTCAGAGGTGGTATGAAATCTGCTGCTTTATTATTTATAACTTTTGTTCTGGGAAAATTTAAACACTGACAAAAGCAGAGAAAACAGTTGAGGGTCCCTTATCTGAAATGCTTGGGAACAAAAGTATTTTGGAGTTTGGATTTTTTTTTAGATTTGAGAATATTTTTATATATCTTTTTTGGAAAAAAGAGCAGAATATGTTTATTGAGGGAAAGAAAGCTTCTGTCCAAGTATTAGCATCTATTTTGAGCTTGGAATCCAAGTATAAACACAACATTCATTTATAATTACACACCTTCTATGTGTAGCCCAAGGGTCATTTTATATTTTAAATAATTCTATGCATGAAACAAAGTTGGATGGTATAGATTTTCCACTTGTAGCATCATGTTGGTGCTCAGAAAGTTCTGGATTTGGCAGCATTTATGATTCTGGATTTTCTGGGGGCCAGGGAGATGGCTCAGTGGAATAAGCACTTCCCTGGCAAGCGCAAGGGCCTGAGTTCAATCCCCAGTTCTGTGAAAAAAAAAAAAAAAAAAGATTCTGGATTTTCTGATTGGGGATGTTCCCCATGTACCTATCCTCTAATGCCATTCAAATTCAACCTGTTTCATCTGTGTCCCCATCTGTTCCTCCCACTCCCTGGATCATTTTAAACGAAAGTATAGTACTTCTTTAAAATAACATGATCACATGGGTGTTATACACCTAAATTTAAAAAAATCTTTAATAGCATCAAATATTTAGTGGGAAAAGTTCAGTTTGCCTGGGGTATGTTTTAATGGCGCTGAGGCAATGAGGGCTGCACAAGGTCCCGATGCACAGGCTGCCACTACCTCATCAGGGCTGAGGCTACTCTGGATCGCCCAGTGGGGAGGAGACATGCTGATGCAGGAGCCTGAGAGCGGAGTTGGGGTTCAGCCCTCTGCAGAGACAGGGACTTCAAAGGCAAAGTGAAGATGCTTCCCTTCCCATCTTAGCAAAGGAGGAGGCTGGTTGTGGGGCCTTTGGGACAGCAAGGGGAAGGGGAGGCCATTCTCCTTGACTGCTTCTAGTTTCTTAAGAAAATGTGATGGAAACTCAAAAGATGCTTCGAGCCAGGGAGAGGGAAAACCGCTCTGACCTTCTTTCTCATTTGAGAGATAAGGGAAGCAGAGGCCAAAGAAATGATTTGCTTGAGGTTCCGCAGTCAATGATGGGTTTGAGAGCAGAAGCTAAGTCTGCCATTTCTGAGGCTGGTGTTTTTTAGTTACCATGACATTAAGAAACATGCTCTCTGGCCTCCCTCTAAGGATCATGGCGGGACTCTCCCAGAGAGTGTGTCCCTAACAGTGGCCAATTCTATTTCCACAATTGCTTTGGGTAAGTCTATGTATAGGACAGCATCATTTAAAAAAATGTATTAGGTCTTGTTTGCAGTTCATCATGACTGCATTCATTGAGCAGAGCTGTACAAACACAAAACGCATCCTAGCGCCTTTCACCTGCTTCCCCACTCCGCCCTTTCCTCTCTTGTCATCTCTTTTATCTCCTACTACCTAGCATGTATTTTGCTCTTCAATTTATTTATCATTCGGGTTTGTCTTATAAGAGAAACCATGTAATATTTAAGCTTATGTGTCTGATTTATTTCACTTAACATTATGGCTTCAGGTGTGTTCATGTTCTTATGAGTGACTCAGACGCATCTCTCTTCATGGCAGAGCAGTGCTTCGCGGTACATAAATACCATACCTCCTTTTGCATCGGTCTGTGGAGGAGCATGTAGCTCATTTCCAAGATTTAGCTGTTACAAGTTTTGCTGCTGTAAATGGGAGTATTCACGTATCACTGAAATATTATATTTTCAACCCTTGCAAGAAGATATCTACCAGGGGAATAGCTGGGTTAAATAAAAATCTCTATTTTTAGTGTTTTGAGGGACCACATACTGGTTTCCAGAGACTACAAGCAATGGAGAAGCATTCTTTTTCCTCTGCATCCTCCCCAGCATTTTTGATTATTTGATTTGTTGATGATAGCCATTGTTTCTGGATTTAGATGGAATCTCAATGTTATTTTGATTTGCATTTCTCCAATGGCCAAGGATGTACTCATCAGCCATCTGTACTTCTTTGAGAAGTGTCTATTTATTTCAGTTGCCCATTTTTATTGGAGGGGTCTAACTTCTTAAGATCCTTATATATTCTAGATATTAGTTCTCTGTTCAAGCAGTAGTTGCTGAAACTCCTTTTGCATTTTTTTTTTTTTTTTTTTTGTCTTAGGACTCTAACTCAGGACCTTGCATTTGCCAGGCAGGCACTTGTGCCACTGAGCTATATTGCCGGTCCCTTCCCAATTGTTAGGATGGCTCTTCACGCAAGAGACAGCATGACTCAAATCTAAGAGCTTGGCCAAGGCTGAGACTCATGGTCCTAGAACATAAGATGGAAAGACGAATCCCCAGTGGCCCCTGAATCCATGCTCCTTGCTACCACACCCTCTCCAGCCCTCTCCAGCCCTTCAGTAAGTGGTCATCTAGTTATTTTCTCATCATGTACCATGATGGGTTACCCTTATATCTCAGACAGGGTACCCTGCTGTGGGACATCTTTGAAGGCAAGATGACATCAGCTAATGTTGAAATCTGCCTCCCTATAATTTCTACCCACGAACCTAATTCTGCCTCTGCAGCTATGCAGTGCACCTCATCTCTCTCCCTGCCTGACAACCCTCCAGTTCTGGGAGCTGCTTCTCAGTTTCCCCTGTTGAGCAGTGGTGTTAGTTGTATGTGAGCTGGAGGGTGGTGGGGTCCGCTGTGTGTGTTGTGGGAGACTCTTGGTTTCTGACTTGCTCTGTGCATTGCAGAAAATACATTCCGTTGTCTCTTCCATTTTCATTTCTTAATAGTGAGTTCTCTTAATTTCAGAGCCTGGGACTCCAGTTAAGCTCTCTACTATACTTTCTCTTCCTGGGATTGTGTCTGTGCCCTCTCAGTATTCCAGGGATACTTTGGGGCCTGCTTGACACGCTTCTCCCATCTCTGTGGGAGCGCCCCCCAAGGTGCTCCAGGGTGTCAGCCAGGGCTCCTGTTCACTCCACTTACCAGTAGAAAGCCAGAAGAAGTCTAAGGAAGCCTCCTCAATGTCACAGTCAGAAGGGAATCTTGGCTGTCATCGCTACAGCATCTGTTTCTATCCAAATCCTCCCCACACATAAAGGCTTCACCTCTGACCCCATCATCTGGGAAGTCTTCCCAAACTACTGCAGCTTATGTTAGCTTGCCCTCTCTCTCTCTCTTTTTTTAAAATTTTCATCTTAATCGCAGTGGCTTATGGGAGGAAGGTGTGGCAGAGTCATCTGATGCTGTGTGGAGGAATATTTCAGGTAGTTTTCAAAGTTCTGAGAGTGGCGATCACAGAAAGCAGAGCTGCCATCAGCCTGGCTATTGTAGATACTCTGTGTGGCTCACACCCCCTCTGTGCTTGCAGCAAATGGGAGCATGGTCCTGCACCCCTACCCCTTGGCCCTGCCTCTGTGTCACAGAAGCCCACAGCTCACTGAGAGGTTTCTGCAACTGTTCCTTAGCTTACTTTCCTCCTTGCATTGTGGAGTCAGTCACCAACGGGTGGGATGCATCTAACTGCTTTCACCCACTCCTTCTGAGCCAGGCCCAAGACTGGAGACACCATTGCTGCTGAAGCCGTGATGCCTGGGGTCCCGAGTGAATGCCTGCAGGGAGAGCCTCGGTTCTCAGCCACTCCGCAGCCGTGCATTATGATCGTAGTCTTTTCTCTTGAAATCCTCCCAGCTTCAAGGAGGAGGGGTTGGGGTGAGGACATGGATGTGTGTAGTACAGAACCCTGTGAGCCTGCACCTCTGGCTGGCTGACTGCACAAAGCAGCAGAGATGAGATGGGAGGGATCTAGAAGGCTGGCTACACTTACCCAGAATCCTCCAATTTAATTAGGGGCAGGAATCTGACTCTTGCTCTTCTTCTCTCATTCCATCTCCTTCCTTTCCTAATTACTTTGATGGGATTTCAGAGGACAGGGCATCCCTTTCCTGACCTCGGCAGTCTGTACGATTTCATTTTGATTTTGCTTAAGCCAAGCCCTTGACCTGTTATAATTATTTTCCCAAAGTGCCTGCAGTCTCCAGTGCCTGCAAGCTAATTATCTGCAGAGCATGTCCAGAGGATCTGTCTCCTTTTGATGGAGCTAGGGCTCTGCAGGGTCTGCCTGCTGGTTGGGGCTCTGCCTGGGTAGCTTGGGCTCACTCTTGCAGGCTCTCAGCGTGTGGGGGTTTAGCAAGGGCCCCATCTCTGACTAAGGCTGGGTTTCTGTGAGTGACACCAGTCAGCAGGGGTGAGAGCTTCGTGAATAGTCATTCTAACCACATGGTGGCTGTACTCTCTGGGAGTGAGGCCATCTGGGAAAGTAATTTCGTTCTGCTATTTATTCAGTTCGTACCATCATCTATCCAACATCTTTTGATCCCTACATTGTCTGGGAATTGTCCCTGATGCCATGCGCCTTGGGGTAGGAGGTAGAGCAAGGACAAGCAAATAATAGTATTATAGAATGAGAACTGAGAGACTAGACAGAATAAGGATGATTGTGAGCATATCAGAAAACCCATAGATAAAGGTCACCCTGTCACTCTAAGACCCATGTACAAACCCCAAGGTGCATGACCTTATCCTCTACCTAACCTCATTTGCCTTGTAGCCTTGATCTCCCTAGTGGGCTTTCAATGATGCTTGCTCTCAAACCCTGTCTGCTCAAACACTCCCCCTCCCCATAGATAGGCTGAGTCAGGTGCCCTGTTGAGCTATGACCTCTGTCAATCACCTACAGTAGATTCTGCTATAACCCCAGGCACTTCAGAAGCCTAGTACCTGGCCCCATCCAGGCTGAGAGCTCTTTTCACTAACCTCTTCCTACCCTGTGCAGCATACCCTTGCTTCTTTTACTTGTAACAAATCTCATTCATGGCACTCCTTTGGAGGGTCCTGTTCAATTCTTGCTTCACAGTACCAAGAATCAAATCAACTTCCTGGTGACCTTCTACCTGGTAACACACCTGATACAAAAACAAGCCAAGACACTGCCTGGTCCTCAGAAGCGACCACATGGACAGTTGGACAGCAGTCTGGGAGACATGGGCCCAATGTGTAGGTGTGCAAAGGACAGGAGAAGCAACTCACCCCCAGATGAGGGAGTGGGGAAGTCTGCTGGTGAAGGGCTGTGCTGAAGGTTGCTTGCTTTAAGGAGTGGGTTTTATTTGGGTGGGGGAGATGGGGTGGAAGCAGACCCTTGGGAGGGATGTGCAGGGAGGGGTCTTGCCAACCTTCTGTTGGCACCTCTTGTCGGGACCTCCTACCCTTGCTCCCTCTGCACTTTAGCAGGGACTGATGCTCAAGCTCATGTTCATGCAGTGCCATGGGCTCAGGGTGCTGCGTTCTCCTCTCCTGGCCCTACTCACACAAGCTGAGCAAGTTCCACCCTTCCAACTCTGACCACACTATCCACCCCCAAGGCTGGAAGGCTCACTCTAATGACAACAATGCCACCACAAGCTAAGGGCCTATAGCTAGTCACCTGCTGGCTCCAGGCCACTTCTCTCAACGCTGCTTCTCATCTCTGTCTCCTGCCTCAGGCTCACCTTCTTTCCATCTTGCTGCCTATATCCCCAAGGACCCAGCTCCAGTGTGGTGTCTCCCTGGGGACTCCTACCCCATCCCAGTCTCCATGTGTGTCACCATTGTGCAGAGCAGCTATATACGGGAGTGGTCCGTTTGCCATTGTCCCTTTGTGGCCAGTTCTCGGCAGGCAGGGGCTCTGTGTGCTTTCATTCTCAGTGTAAGTACCTAACTGGTGTCTGCTGGATGAACAGACACCAAAGGGCGCCCTATAAAGCAGGTCATACAGCAATATCTACAAATTTCTGGGATGAGGGATTGAAGAGAGGGGCTTTGCAAACTTCTCCTTAAGCTGTTATGGCACTTAAATAGTGCCACTGCTCTGGATATATTCTGGGTCTGGGAACAGATGCACAGGAAGGGCACACTTCCAAGGTGCCAGGAGAGCAGAGGTCAGTAGTGGCCTAGTGACTTGGGGTAGGAAGACCTCGAGTCTCACTGGCCTCTTCTGTCCTCAGACCTGTAGTCTTCATTCAGCCCAGGCCTCAAGAGTCTCCAGGAAAGCGATGGACTAGATCAGTGTCTCTGGGTAGGTGGTCGCAAGGCCAGTAGGATGTGCATCATTTAGAAACTTGTTGGAAATGTAGACTTGCAAACTCCACTGCCCCAGACCTGCAGGATCAGAAGCCCTGGTGCGGGAGGGGTGCTTTAGGAAGTTGTCTAGGTCATGCCAGTCTATGGTGAAGTCTGTAGACATTGCACTAGACCTGTGTACTCTAAACGTCACGTTGGAGAACTTACTTAACTTTCAATAAGTGGAGATCCCTGGATCCCATCTCTGAAGTTCTGATCCTTAGAGTCAGAGAGGAACTACATGATGCTGGGAAGATTCCCTAGCAGGTGTGGGTTACTCCCTTTCTTCACATCTGCAAGAGGACGACAGCCAAGGTCCCTGCCCCTGGAGTTTCTACCTAGTGGGAGCTGCTGGTGCCAAGAGTGGCTTAGGATTGATCAGGACAGGCCTGGGAGGAACAGTGGAGACTAAGTTGTGGGACAGAAACCTATCTGGGATGGGACAGTCTCCCCAAAATAGCAAAGGAGTGCATGTGTGTGTGTGTGTGGGGGGGGTAGGACTTTAAACACCCTTGCAATTTACATTTAAAAATAGAAAGAAGCTCATGAATAATTTGTGAGTCATGAGCAAGACCCTTCAAAATACAGTCATGAATAAAATATCCCGTGTTGCCTCCATTAATGGCACTGGCCTTTGATGTTTTATTGATGGATTCTCTGCCCTGAGTGCTGCCAGCTCCCAGATTAATTCATGCACTGGGCCCTGACCTGGCCAGGTCAGTGGGTTTGTCCTCGCTGGCTTCTAACACAAATACTCTGTGCTGTTTAGACAGTTCAGGGGCCGCCTTGGATCTCTGTGGAACAGAAGCATAATTACAGGATGCAGGAACCCCTTCCCAGGCCCACTGGGAGGGGAGGACCTGAGCCACCGAGCCATTGTGCACAGCCAGGTGAGTGTTCAGAGCAGCTGCGAGGGTGGCTCCTGTGTTACTGCTTCTGAAGATGCCAGAAAGGGAACGAAGACCTTAAGGAGCTACAAACAATAATCTCCCAAGCCTGCGGTAGTGCAAAGCTCTGGAGGCTTGCCAGCCTTCCCAAACAGAGGCCCTGCCTGCCCCCAGGGCTCTGAGGTAAAAGGAAGGTAGAAGCCTCAACCAGGGTGATTAAGGAGGGTCCCTAAAGGAGGCAGGACTGGCTGGATCTAACCTGGGGAGTCCCTAGGCTGGGCAGCAGTTGCCATTTAGAGAGAACCAGGGAAGTTGCTTAGGGTATGTGGCTGTTAGGACAGATATAGAAAAGAGGGTGGGTGGGCAATTTCATGCTTCTCTTAATTTTTTTTTTAATTTTTCAACAAATAATACGCTGCATATATTCTTCTTAGTGGTTAATTGCTGTACATGCTTCTCTTAATTAAATACACATTTTCCAATAAACCTGGTATGAAGAAAAATTTCCACGGATGAAAAAGGGACATTGAGAGCTAAATCCAATGTGCTAGACATTGTTTTGACTGAGAGGTGACCCCGCCCCCATTCTGCTTCCTGGAACTTGACCTTCATAGGTCCAAATTAACCCTGAGATAATAGGACAGTGAGAGGCCTTAGCTCGTGCTGGGACTCTGAGTGGTGGTTGGAGGGGAGTTGCAATAGTTCCTGATGGGACATGTGGGGACTCTACAGATGGCATTGATATGGACGTTGGGTTATGGCTAGAGTTTGCTGAGACAGGTAGCTGTAAGAAGTGAGGTGGAGAGGAGTCCCGGGGAGGGGAGGGAGGGAAGGGAAGAGGAGCAGAGAGAAGCAGAGAGAGGTGACAGGGAGGGAGGAAATGAGGGGGAGGGAGAGAGAGGTTGAGAGAAAAGAAACATAACTGTGAAGCCAGTATTTGGGGATTTGAAACACAGCCCTTCTGTACCTCAGGCTTGTGGTGTGAAAACTGTGGTCACCTCTGTGGTTCCCAAGACAATATCATGTCCGTTGCTGATGATAAGGGCTAGTGCAGCAGGAGTATGGCAGAGGTGGCTGCAAGCATTCAGGCTGGGGAGGGGTCCCCCACCACAGCTGGAGGTCCCCGAGCTGGCAGCCATGAGCCCCTTGGGCCCTGCTAGGAAAGCTGAGGTGTGGAGCCACTGACACTCGCCTGGTGGGAGCCACAGCCGGAGTGCTCTCTACTGCTATTTGTGAAGTGGTGACCAGGTCAGCTGCCACATTCACTGTTCCTTGGAAGGCTCGTGAGGTATGTGGGGAATATGGTCCCAGCTGGCCATGCACGCGCAGGCATCTTCACTC
>NW_004524692.1:509153-515154 GCF_000260255.1 Octodon degus | reverse complement strand
TTGCCCGGCCTGCGCTCTGGGTCTGTTCAGGATTCCGCGGCCTTGGGTCATCTCACTCACTCCCCGGGCCTGCACTCTGGGTCTGTTCAGGATCCCGTGGCCTGGGTCGTCACATTCACTTGCCGGGCCTGCGCTCTGGGTCTAAGCCATCAGGTTTTGCACAGTTGCAAGTACTTAGGACTCTGACACTATTATGGTTTAGATCTAGAATGTCTTCCACCCAGATCATATGTTCAGAGGTAGGAATTTTGGAATCAGATTTGGACAGAGTGTGGCATCCTCACCAGAGGGCTAATCCCCTGAAGAGTTCAGAGCTGGATATGCTCTTAGGAGGTGGGGTCTAGTTAGATGTGGGTTACTGACACAGAAGGGTGTGTCCCCTGCCACACCATGCCTCCTCCTTTTCCTCTCTGCTTCCAGCCACTGTGGTGGGAGCATCTTTCCTTGGCCTACTTCCTTCCACCATGCCACTTGTATCTTGGAGCCAGCTGACCCTGGACTGAATCCTCTAAAACCTGTGAGCCAAAGAAACCTCTCCTCCTTTAAGTGTGTGTTGTGCATTGTGTACCAGCAATATACAATACAGAATTAAGACACAAGGGCTGGGAATCAGAGCATATTAGACTCTTAGGGACCTGCTTGCTTGTTCCATTCTCAAACCTTATTGCTTCAGACTAGAAGCAGACGGCAGCCTGTGGTAGTAACTTACTCAATGTTGAGGGGATATTTATGCATCATGAAGTACTCTAGAGAATCAGATTGCAGGCTGTCTCTTGACAGTCTCAAAATGTGGCTTGGCCATGGGCCATCGAGATTTTTCTCAATTGCTCCTCAGTGGAGTTGGAGCTCCTTGGAAGTATGATTTTGGCCCTTTCACTCCTTACCTTAATATCTTAGAATTCAGAAAGAACAAAGATGATCAACTTAAAAGTGCCCAGGGAAAAAGTCTAGCCTGCCTAGGGTTTGTCTCTGCCTTATAGGCTTCTCTACCCTGGGTGGGAGAAGAATGTTAGGAAGAAAAAAGCCGAATCCTCCATTTGTTGCCATTTATTTCTACTCTTTCAGAGCTGTAACAGAAGATACTCACAACTTTAGCAGAAACCCGTTTCTCTCTGTCTTTCTTCAGTGGTGGGAATAACTGGCTCCCATCATTTTTGGTGATGATAATCTCACTAGAGTGAGCTGCTGCTGAGACAGAGATAAGCTCCAGCCTTTGGGGAACAGATTTGATCTAAACTATTCTATGTCTCAGTTGGTCTGGGGACTGGAGTCTTTGTTCTGTAGAACCTGATTATCATAACTCTGATTATTTGCTCCTGGAGACATTAGGTTACCCCACTCTCACCTTGTCCTGTCTGCTGGACCCTGCTGAATTTTTGTCCTGCCCAACTTGCTTATCAAGATGCCTGTAGAGTTACCCCTTCAGGTGGGCTAGCTGAAACCTTTGGGTCTACAGAAGACTTCCAGGGATGGCTTCTAACTCCTCTATACTCTCAGCTGCATGGCGCTCCTCCCGGAGCCATGGCTGTTGCCATGCCTGCAATTGCAAAAATAAATAAATAAATAAACAAACAAATAAATGAAACAAAAAAAGAGGTGGTTCCTGAATTCCTGGAAAATGCATGAATATACCTTTCCTTTTCTATCCTGTTTCTACCCCTCATTTCTTTTACCATCTATCTATAATTTTCTGACTCCAGATAGGAGCTGCTGAAGTTGATTTCTGAGTTTTCTCTTCCACTTCCCTTATTATTGGCTAGAATAAAACCTCCTTCACTACTCCACTGGGGTATGACATTGCTATTGTCTTAATTCTGAGAGGGGGAAAAAAGACCCAGTCTGGGGGTCAGAAGTTGGATAACACTTTTTTACTTCCATTTTCTACTTGCATTCATTCTCTGACCTTGAGATTCTCTGCCCCAAAATGAAGCTGCACCTTGCATTTTTGAACCTGGGTTCATTAAGGTATCTGTTTTTTGAGCAGCTTTATCTAACTGCGGATTCTCATTGGGGTGGAGCAAGGAAAGGACACTTGTGTCCTGGAGGGATGGTGAGGAGGTCACTCATCTTTCCTTGTTGGTCTAGCGCCTCCTGTGCCGCCCATAAAGAGGAGGCAGCAGGTGATATCTGCCAGTTCTATGAAGCTGTGCTTTACTTTTATTTTTATAGATTTTTTTTTTTAAATAGGCAAGACATTCCTTACTTAGAAGCACAGGGAATAGGCAGCTAGATTTCAGAACCTTTTCAGAAGGTAGAGTTTGCCTCTTCTCTTAAAGCTGACTTCTCCTAAGCATTCCTGGATGCAGAATTGTCTTACTTAGCAGCTTAGACTGATGGCCTCAGGACCAGCTTCCTTTCAGGCCAACGTGACACATACTACTCCCTGGTGGGCACTGTCTGATGCCTGGAATATGAGAGGAAGCGGAGGTTCCGAATATGACAATAAATCCAGTCAGTTCTTCACAGCCATACTTACACCCTTGGGATCTGGCACGCCAATGTCCTTTGGCCCACACTTGTGCAGAGTGTAGAGAACGCTCGGAGGTCTGCAGCAAGGGCCACCCACTAGCGCTTCTTCAGGCCATTTAGCCTAGTCATGCACCTGCGTTTAGTGAATATTTTAGGAATCTCTTGCTTTGAATCAAATAATTAGTTTATAGACTGAAAATATATATTGTTTTAATTTTTCCAACTTGAGTAGGGATTGTTTTGGGAGTTGTGTGCAGCATGTAATAAAAATAACTCCTTTTAATTATATTTATTTACTTAATGAATCGCACAGTAAGTAGGTAAGCAGAGTTTTGAGACAGCCTGCCATCACCCCAAAGACTCATGTTTGTTTTCTGTCTTATGATTTATAGCATAATTCCTTAGATAGTCTTACCTCTGCAGAGGACATTTCAAGTTTTTTTCCCTGTCTACTAGGGCAATTCTGGGTCTCAATTTTAGATCATCTGGTTTTGTGTCTTTTATGCTATTTACAAGTAGATTGAGGACAATCATTCAGTGAAGTCAATAGGATTGTTCTGGTGTTGTAGGCAGCTAAATTAGATAGAAATATTATAGGCAGTCAGACAGGGCCAGGCCTTCAAATCGACAAGATGGAAGACAAGGTGAGTTTGTAATTTTGGAAGAGACAGACACTCCTGTTGTGGGCCAGACCTCAGGACAAAAGAGTAAATAAATGCAGTCATACATTTCCTTAGGGATGGGCATTAGGGATTGAGATTCTAAATAGGCATCAATCACCTTGAAAGAGCAGAAATAGTCACTAACCCAGCCCCCAACAGGAAGAGACTCTGTCCCTTATTCATGCTTGTTTGCTGCCTGACTTGCTTTCTCATTTGGTACTGGATTTAATCAATTTTACCTGAGCACTAGTGCTTGTAAACTTATCGGTTGACCGTAGTTTTGCTTGACCTCATGCGCATAAGCAAGTTCTGATGTTTTCCATGTTAGACCTCCCTCACCACATGGTTTTACTCCATAAAACTCTCTGGAAGAGACAGCTTCCAGAGTCAACACACTTCTATCCCCTTCTCTCACACTCTTGGACAAGAGCTTTCTTTCCCCCAATAAATATATTCTGCTCTTAACCTCCGTGGTTCCTAAAATTCATTCTTTAGTTTTAGAGAACATGAACTCGGCCCAGGTATTTTTCAGTTTGGGAATTTCATTCCCCTGTATCATTGGGATCCACTGACACTTAGTAGCTATGTGATCCTGGAAAAGTCACTTCACTTGTTTCAGTCCAAAGAAATCAATGGGATCTCCCTGAGTTGCTGTAATGGTAGGAGTTAATGAGCCCGATTCAACCTTGGAACCTATGAAGAGTAGCTCTGAAGGCTTTTGTGGAACAGGGTGCCAATGAGTGCAGAGACCCAAGGGGAGCCCCCATGGGCCAGAATTGTTCAGTGTTATTTTAGCAAATGCTTTTGATGGGTGCTTCCTGGTAAAACTCAGCCAGAAAACACACAGGAGCCCTCTCCCAGGCCACCTGGGTCCTCTTATCTGCCCTTTCTTCCCCTCCCACAGTATCTCTCATTGCCTAAGTATACAATTTCTTTATTTGTTATGTTTATTGTGTATCTCTGCTTCCAATAGGCCTGAGAAAAAGAGGAAGGGAGAAAAGGCAAAAAGAGATGGAATTCTCTGTTGACATGGCTGTCACTTAGTAAGTATTTGCTGAAATAAGAAGTCCTGCTCCTCCATTAATTATGCAAATATAGGTCTCCTAGGAAAAGAATGAGAACTTTTGGGGTGTGTGAAATCAATTAACCTGAAAAAAGAACATGGGATTGATTTGATGTGAGATGAAGAAAGAGCTCCACCCCTCTTGGGGGCAAGGTTCAGACGCCTGTTGGGGTCACCACGGGTGCCAGCCCTGAGCTCAGAGCCCTGGAAGGGTGGCAAAGTCACTACATAGGAGGAGAGGGCTTGGGTGTTGGCCTGGTGCCATCAAGTTCCAGCCCCTTGGCATTGCTGTGCTCTGACAGTAGTGGCCACAGCCCGATGCTCAACACTGTGCCAGTCCTGGCAGCCTGGCTGCAGTAAACTGCCCTCTTCCTTCAGGCAGTGGGCACTCTCTTCTTGCTTGGATCCCCCTTCCCACTTTTTCTTCAGTACTAAGGCTCCCACCCAGGAGCATTTGGCCAATAAGCTATATCTATATCGTCAGCTCCTTCAAAATTCTATTTCGAGACTGTGTCTCACAACACTGTCTAGGCCTCAGACCCCCCGAGGAGCTGGGATTATAGATGTGCCCCTTCCCTGGCTTCTCCTGGATTTGGCTCACTGGGTGAGAGAGATCAGGATACAGAGGTTTTGAGAACTTGGGGATGAGCTGGCTCCTAAACTCATGAGAAGTGATTCTGTGTTTTCCATAAACAGAGACTAAGAGGGGTCAAATAGTTCATTTGGAAAAGAAACGCGATCATACTTGTAGCCCAAGTTGACCGGTCAGGCCATATTATTTCTTCACACAAATAACAAATATAGAACTATGTTTGAGTATTGTGTCTTTGAGTCTCAAGTATCTTCACAAAATGTGTAACAGTTTTTTTTTTTTTTAAATCAGATACATTTTTGTTCCTTTTCCCAAACCATTACAGAGTTTGCCATGCAACTTGACAGATTTCGTCAAGTGAGAAAAAGCAGCACTCATCTCTGCGGCACCTCAGCTGCCTCCACGTCTCTCAGCCCTCACTGCCGTGGGGCTGAGTGGACTCAGGGAGGTACTGCAGCCCATCAGCAGTTGCTGACTATTCATTAAAATGAGTCAACTGAGGAGAAAGCGCAAATGTCCTGAGTGTACCTCAGGTCAGGTTTCTGACAGGGCAGGTGCAGGATCCCTTTTCTAAACTGCGTCAGTGGAGCTGCTTCCTGCAGAGCTGAGCCTATGCTGCTTGGGTGATTTGGGGAGAAGGAGGGGTCTTAGATTATAAATATTTCTGGTTAAGAGGTACCCTCCTCACCTTATCAATAGTGCAAGATAGAGGTTCTTAAGTATTTATTTTTAGGAGTAGAAGCCACTTTATCTCTGTGTCTGGGTCTCCTTATTCTTTTTTGACTGGAGAGAGAAAGAGAGAAATAGAGATAGAGAGGGAGGGAGTGAGGGAGGAAGCAAGAAAAAGAGGGAGGGAGGGAGAGAGAGACAGAATGAGAATTACTGGCTCTCAGCTCTCTTAAAACTGCTGACCCCACTGAAAGGTCAGATCTCTTGTGGAAAATAGCCATGATAGATTTGAATAAAAGGCCTAGTAGAGCCAGCAACTGTTAGCTGGATAACACCAAGCACTTAGCAGCTCAGCTCTGGTGTCCAGTGGCAGGGCTGGGTCAGAGTGAGTAGTGGGGGTAGGCAGGAGGGTGTGGACGCTGACAGCTTGGGCCCACAGAGTTGGATTTCAGCCCATCCCAGTAGAGTTCTCAGAATCTTAGTGCACACCAGGATGTCCCACCCATTCCTGCCTAGATGGAGTCTGACGGGGGGGGGGGGGGGGGG
>NW_004524692.1:503694-509053 GCF_000260255.1 Octodon degus | reverse complement strand
CTTTCACCCACAGGGGTGGAGGCAGGCGCCCAGGCCAGGCTTCCTTAATACACTAACACTCCAGAGAAGAGGCTCTGGCTATCAGGCAGGAATGCTCCAGAGGTTCCTCTCATGCCTTAGGAAACCAGCAGGTAAGAAGATTCTGGGCAATTGGTGGGTGGGGGGGACCAAGAGATAGAGGATGGTTTTATGTAGAGAGTGCTCCAGGTCCCCTTTGTGGCCCAGGAAGTCGGTATTTGTAATTCCAAGGGGAAGTATCAACATTTTTTTTTCTTTGAGTTAATTCAATCTACCACTGTCAGGGCAACATAGGGTGTAAAAACAACATTGCAATATATCCAAAGTGGTGGTGGTGGGGAAACAAGGAGTTTTGAGCCCAGTTCCAATGATGGCTAACTGGAA
The DNA here is from genome assembly GCF_000260255.1 of Octodon degus. Taxonomy (NCBI): domain Eukaryota; kingdom Metazoa; phylum Chordata; class Mammalia; order Rodentia; family Octodontidae; genus Octodon; species Octodon degus. Next base: position 508,651 of record NW_004524692.1, on the reverse strand, counting down.
CAAAGGCCTCTACCTAGGGCTGAATCAGGGTTTTATTAATTTGTGATGAAGGAAATGGTTTGAGGATGAGTAACTGGGAGAATGGTGGGAAGGAGCTGGGAGTTGGGCCAGGTGGAAGGCCTCAGATTGTTGTAGGCTGCTGAATTAGATAGAAATTCTACAGGCAGTCAGACAGGGCTGGACTCTCAGGGAGATAATGTGGATGACAAGATGACCTTACAATTTTGGAAGAGATAGACGCTTCTGTTGTGGGCCAGACCTCAGGTCAAAGAGGAAACAAATGCAGCCACATACTGCCCTGTGGGCATCAGGGATTGATATTCTAAATAGATATCAAGCACCTTGAAAGAGCCAAAAAGAGTCCCTAACCCAACCCTCAATAGGAGACCCTGTCCTGTATTCTTGCCTCCTTGCTACATGACTCGCTTCCTCATTTGGTACTGGATTTAATCAACTTTACCTGAGCAATGGTTCTTGTAATCTTGTTGGTTAACCATAGTTTTGTCCCACCTCATGCCCACCTAAGCGAGTTCCCATGTTCTCCATCACCTTAGATCTGCCTCATGGCATGGCTTTATACTATAAAAGTCCCTGGAAGAGACAGCTTACTGGGGATAACATGCTCAGGCCCCCCCTCTGTCCCTCTCTGAGACAGCAACTTTCTTTTCCCCAATAAATATATTCTTCTCTTACCCTCCATTTGTTCCTAAAATTCATTCTTTGGTTTTAGAGAACATGAACTCATCCCAGGTACCTTTCAGGTTGGGAGTTTCATTCTCCTCTATCAAGATCATCGGCACACTATGCAGAGAGAAGGGTACGCACGGCATAGTGGAGGTAGTATGCAAAGTCTGGGGTCGGTGTCGCAGCTCTGATGCATAATATCTTATGCCCTGGGAGGTCATAGGCTCCCATCTCCAGGCTCCTCCCAGACCCCAGCTGACAGCTTGGGCTCACACGTGTTCATTTGGGAGCTGGGGGTGGGTGCGGAACACTGCTTGCTTCGAAGACTCCACAGCAGCACCTTGTTGGACCAATCTGCATTGCTGAAAGCCAGTTGAGGGGATAAAGAAACGTCCCAGCCAGCTCTGTATGTATGAATACATGAAAATAGGGCCAGGTTTAGCCAAATCAGGGATAACTGCTCTTCTTTCCAGAAGAGTCTCCCAGATGGTCCTCTGCAGCTCTGCACATTTTGCTTTTTGGTGTCTGAATTGTATCAATTACCCGAAATCTTTGCTCCATCAGAGTGGAAGTCACTGGCATCTAGGTGACCAGGGAAGGCAAAGGGTAAGTGCTAGAATGGGCACAGTGGTATACACCTGTAAGCTCAGCTGCTCATAAGGCTTAGGCAGGGGGATCTCAAGTTTAAGCCCAGCCCGGGCAAGTTAGCAAAACCCTGTCTCAAAATAAAAAAAAAAATATGAAAAGACTTAGTGTTGTAAACTGGTAGTAGAGCACCCTTAGGCTTGCTCCATAGTACCACAGGATAAAAAAAAGTAAGCTAAAATGGGTTGCCAACATAGTTCAGTGGTACAGAGCTCTTGGTTTCAATTTCCAAGACTGAAAAAAATAAAATGAAAAAAGGAGGAGTGTTAGCAGAGCCCAGAACTTTCACCAATTCCCTTTTTCATTCCCTGTCCTCCTGACCACACTCCCTGCCGGCACTAGCCTGGTAAACAACTCCCTGAAGGTACTGCTGATTGATTTACCTCCAGTCATGGCTGCTCATTTCCTAGGCTTCTTGCTGGTGACCGAGGTCCAGACTGCTCTGGAAGTGGCACCCCAGCCTAGGGACTGTCATGATCAGCTGCACCACCCTCACTGGTATGCAGTGGCCAGTCAGACAGACTTTTCCCAGCAAATTGAGAGTACAGAACAGAGAGATGGTGCCAGTTGGAAGTGGGAACAGGAGCAGGAAGACTGTGAGACTGAAAGAGAGGAACCAGGTGGGCCCCAAAGCCCAGAGATGGACCGGAAAGGTAACACAGCAGAAGCCCTGCAGGAGGAGGAACAGGTCAGACACTTGAAGGGAGGCACAGCTGCTGGGAAAGAAAATCCCGAGTGGCTCTGGACAGGGAGAAGTAGGTGGTCGCCCCAGGTAACTTGATTTCTGAGGAATTTCCAGCTCCCATCTTATTCCCATTCCCATGGCTCCTTATTATAAATTTCTCCTTATGTGAGGCATTTTGAGCAAATCTCTGTTTTAACCCAGGCCACGGAGGGTGGGTCTTGATAGAAGGGTTGTGTAGCGTCTGCAGGGCTTGGGTCTGGGTCCTCGCTCCTTTGCCTTCAATTAGATTGTTGAATCATGGCTGGCAGCTGCTTCCTTGCTCACTCAGCACTCATCTACTCCATGCCCCATGTGGGCCTCAGGCTCTGTTGCAGGCACTTGGGACCAACCAAGAAAATCAAAGCCTTCCTTATGGAATGCCCATCCTACGGGGATGAGTGAAGACTCAGGACAGCAGTGAGCCTAATAAACAAATGATCAGAGTTACAGGGGATCTGGCTAAGGGGAAAGTCAAGCGTGATACTGGGATGAAGGGCAGAGATTGTCGTTTATTGAGGGTAGCCAGGATGATCTCACAGAGAAGGTGACATTGGACCAAAGACTTGGAGGTGAGAAAGTAAGTTATGCTGGGACTCAGGGCCATAGAGTCAGAAGGACCAGCCTGTGCTATGGTGGGATGTGTGCAGGGGATACATACAATCCAAGACCCCTAGTAGATCCCTAAAGCAATGAGATTTGTGCGTGTGTGTATGTGTGTGCATGCGTGTGTGTTTGTGTGTGTGTGTGTGTGTGAGTTACTGGAGGCTGAACCCAGAATCTTTGCCTTGAGCTACATCTGCAGCACTTTTCTAAGTTGTTTGTGTGCTTTGGTAATGTCTCAGTAATTTGCTAAATCGCCCAGGCTAGGCCTGAGCCTGGGATGCTCCTGCCGCAGCCTCTTTGAGTGTTGGGATCCCAGGCATGCCCCACTGGCCTGGCTAGCTGAGAGTACTTTGGGCACATTCCCCCTCCTGTCATGATTCTGGCATATTTCCAGGGCCATCTCCAGGCACTTTTTCCTAGGTGATTAACTAAGAATATGGGGCTAGAGCCTCCAGGTCTTCTCCAGAGAGCTCAGCACTGGTTGCGCTCAGAGGCAGACAGTCTTGAGAGGAAAAAGAAGAGGACAGATGGCTACTGAAGCCAGCATCTTTCTGCAGTCAGATGAAGCATTGTCCTGTTGGGGCTGGATAGCATCAGGAATGTGGCTTTGGGCCTCAGCCATAAAATTGTCACAAAAGTATTCAAATCCCTGGCAGTTGTGATGTCAGAGTTGTGCAGTGACCAGGCTGCAGAGCTGCACGCAGCCTCCCGGTGGGATGAGAAGGGCTCTGCAGGACATCATGGTGCTGACCACTGATTATACATTAAGAATGTTGCTGGCAGTGGGCTTTTCTGGGGTTCTTGACAGGAGATCATGGGTGTGTCATTAGGACCAGATGCCCAAAACATATGCAGCGTTGAATCCTGAGGACTTCCCTATAGATGCGGTGTATTCATTCTGGTTCTGCTCTCACCTGGTTCAAGGGCTAATTCCAGTCCTTTGGCCTTCATGTAGGACCCACCTAATAGTGTGAGCATGTTGGCTTGGCAGAAGTTGGTGCAGAAGATGCGGACATAGGTTTGAACCCTGAGACATCTCTATAAGAGGAGCCCACAGGAGGTGAGAAGAGTTCATTGTGTCCCTGAGAGATACCGCGGAGTAAAGTCCTAAGCAAGCACTCTGGAAGGTGACAGGTATTTCTTCCAAGACAGAGGAGGAGAGGATGTTTTGGTGTGATCATTATATTTCTCAGTGTCAAATGGAACATCCTTTCTTTCATTGAGGTTTTTTTTTTTTTTTTAACATCCTTTCTCTGGAAGCTTCTTCCTAATCTCATCTGGATTCCCTCTGCTCACAATTCATACAGAAGTCAAGAATATGGTCTGATACTGGCTTTGTATTCAGGTGGCCCAGATTTTACTGCCACTTCCTGTCTGTGGGCACAAGGATCTTCCTGCCTCAGTCTCTTGAATGCTGGGATTACAGGTGTGTCCACCATGCCTGGCTCTTTTGATTCTTTTCTTTCTTTCTTTTCTTTCTTTCTTTCTTTCTTTCTTTCTTTCTTTCTTTCTTTCTTTCTTTCTTTCTTTCTTTCTTTCTTTTCTTTCTTTCCCACAGGCCATATCTTCATAGATAACTTCCACCAGAGGTGTTAAACAGCATGTCAAGAATTTCTTCAAACAGCCTCTGGCTTCTGTTCACTCCAGCTCACCAGTGGGAAGAGGTTTCCTTCAGGACAGAGGGGGCACTCCACAGCCAGCTTCTCCGTCCTCTTGGTGCTGATGTCCTGCTGCCATCACAGCCCTCTGCCTGCCCAGGGACGGGGCTGTCTGGTTACTGAGGAACAAGGCTTCTGAGGCCCACCACAGAGCAGGATCACTTTGTAAAGCTGGTGGCTTCCATTCCATCCACACTGGGGTCTTCTAGACCCCTACCCTGTGTTTATGGGAGAAGGGGTTGCATGATAGGAGCATGTCATAGGAACAAACTTTGAAGGGCGAGGTTGGGGAGGACAATACCACAGGAACCTTAAGGGATTAAGTCTAGGATTGAGCCCCTTTTCCAAAGTGGGTTCCCTTAAAGAGTGCCTAAATTAGCCTGGAATTTCCTTAAAATCAACCTTCTTATAATTGGCCAAGAGGGGGGGATTCCTTAGGACTGTGAGCTTAGCAGGACTCCCAGGCACCCTGAAGGGTCCTGGTCATGGCCGTCTAATGGCTCATGGCCATTTCCCAGGGAAGAGGATGCCTTGGATTTCTGGAGCCTGAAGCCAAAAGGAGCAGAGATGAGGCAGGGGGACCCACTCACTCCTGAGCAGGCATGCGGACGAGTGGTGAATCTTGGTGAGCAAGGTGACTACA
>NW_004524692.1:470800-495079 GCF_000260255.1 Octodon degus | reverse complement strand
GGGGGGGGGGAAGAGAGACCCAGAAACCTAACTGTATTCAGCTCAGATTTTTTAAGATATTTTGTGTATATGGGACTGTAGATGGCCGGTGTCTTGAGAGAAAAGCATTAGCTAAAGCAGAGTGGATGCTGGTTATGGGTGCTGCAGGAGAGTGCTGGTGGAGAGACAGAGGGCAAGGTTTACCCTTTGCATTTCTAGGATGTTCTCTTCCCAATTTAATACCCTCTAGTCACAGACTAGTGTGCATTCTAATGTTTGTGTCTCTCCTTTCCAATTCATGTGTTGAAATTCTGTGCATTAGAATGTCAGGCCCTCAGCAGTGGTTGGATGGATCAGGGCGTGACTCTCATGGTTCATATTAGTGCCTTTATAAGAGAGGCCCAGGGGACTGTATCCACCTCCCATCCCACAAGGACACGAGTCTGTCCACAAGCCAGGAGGTGGGCCCACACAAAATTTTCAGGGGTCTTGCTTTCGGACCTCACAGCCTCTAGAATTGTGAACAATAAATTTCTGTTGCATATAAACCCACTAGTTTAGGGTATTTCAGAATAGAAGACCCAAACAATTAAAAACCAATACAATCTCATCAGGAAGAAGGGTAAGGACCCTTTTCCTCCTTGCTGTCTGTTGTACTATCCTCCCTTCACTCCCTTTCTATCAGGAGAGGGCCTTGCTCTATAGTCCAGGTGGCCTAGGACTCACGACGCAGCTTAGGCTGGCATCAAGTATGCTTTCTGTTTCAGCCTCCTGTGTGCTGGGACTGCAGGTGTGGGCCACCATGCCTGGCTTCAGTGTTTCTTTCTTATAGTAAAATGGCCTTTCCAATTACATGTGGTTGAAGCTTTCTGCCTATATCACCACTGCTTTCCCAGCTGGGCAGGACGACTCTTGCATCTGCCTTCTGTATGTTCCAGAGCTTGTGAGTACCTAAGGTATTCTCTAGGCTTTGTGGAATATCAAGCACTACATATTTGAGAAGCAAATTAAAGAGAAAATATACTTCATTGTTGTTGTTGAATACATACTGTATTTAACTTTTTTTAATCCCAGAGAAGTGAAATGCAACATCTGTTTGAGTTCACATAACATCCAAAGACTGACAACTCAGAATTTCCTAAGTGAAGTCATTTTAAGGCACTCTGCAGAGCCAGCTTTCGTCTCTCCCTTTGTTGGGTTTTTCTCCGAACTGTAGCAGAATACCTGGGTTCTCTTTCTTCAAAGCGACACACACATGCTCATGCGCTTAACCTGCTCTTCTGTCCTCGACGACACTGACAGACAGCACAATTCCAGGGGAAAGCAGGAAAGGATGGACATAGAGCAGGACAGGGAAAGAGGGTAGAGCAGACACATACAAGCAAATTAACAGAGGTGACAGTAGCAGGAAAGAAGAGCAGGAAGGAATTGGAACAGGGTGGGGTAGACCAGATGGCTGGTGCTCAGTGACAAATAGGCTACATTACCTAATGAGGTTTAAATTAATTTAACTGTTTTTTTTTTTTTTTTCTTCTCTTTTCATTTTTAAGGATAGGGCCAATGGAAGGGAGGTATCTCAAAAGTATAGAAAATCTGTATCAGTAAGTGTGCTTGCTTGTGCCCACGTGCTTAGGAAGGGCCGATCTGAGAGACAGCTATGACACAGGGGCTCTGAAATGCCCTCTTGATAAAAAATAAGCTCCCTTGCTGGCCCACTTCTGTGCCTGGGCTCTTCACCACTACAGCTCTCCTCTGGATTAAGGCATTATCTGTAGCCCCTTTAGAACATAAATGTCACCTGGGAAACTAACACTCAACTCTTTAGCACCCCCTGCTGAATTGCCACCTGTTAAAGAGCAGGACCCTGAGAGAGGGGACTTGGGGCAGGGACATTCTGACTAGCAAGTAATGGGAAGGGTGGTCTGGTGGTAAAGGTGAAGAGTGGGGAGGAGCTGGGCAGCTGAGAGGTGCAACCTAACCCTTGGCCCTGAAATTGCTTAGAAGAGGGTGGGGGTAGCAAAATGAGCTCTTCCCACGCCACAGGCTTCTTCTCTAGGCACTGTGTGTGTGTATGTGTGTGCGCAGTGTGCCCAGCAGTTTTAATGCATTACAACATTCTGCATGTGTATAGAATATGGGGTTCACTTGAGCCCATCCTGAACATAGGACAGGTCCACTGAGTGAAAGACAGCGGAGTCTCGTGGCAAACACCGCAATCAGCATCTGGAGATAGCGAAGGTGGATAGTCTACTTGTGTACACACACACACTCATGTTTACTCACACTCAGTAGTGTGGCTCTCATCAGTGTGAAGGATGAGATGTCTCTTCTTGCCATTTGGAATTGGGGTGTGGGGTGGTGGCTGCTGCCAAGGTTGGGGGCAAAGGACTTTGCTTGGAGACACTGGGACCACTTCCCTGGTCACCAGTAGGCCTTTTGTTGATTGAGATGGCTCTGCAGAAATGGCCAAGCCTTGGGTTGTAAAGACTGGCAATGGTCTCACAATCAGCATAGGAACTTGGAGACAGGAATTTGCGGATATGGGATGCGTGTGTGTGTGTGTGTGTGTGTGTGTGTGTGTGTGAAGGTGGAACAGAGACTCTGGGCAGTGGGCAGGTTTCTGCTCCTTGAAAAGCTGGAAATCACCTACCTGGGAGCAGGCACCACTCTCAGCATTGGCTCCTGGGACCTGCCACAACCCCATGGACCTGCCAGGGAGGTCAGCTGGGGGAATGGGAAAAGGACCCCAGAGGAAGCTGGGGAACGACAGGAGGATGGGGTCTAGGTTGCGTGGAGGGGGGAAGGACAGAAGACATGGGAAGTGCTTCTTAACCCTATTTTCACACTGGAATTATCTGGGGGAACTTACAAAGCTTGGATGCCCAACCTCTACCTTGGAGATTCTGCTGTAACTGTTTTGGAGAAGAGATCGGGCATGGACACTCTTTCTAGCTTGTCAGGTGGCTCTAATGTGCACCTGGTGATAAGCATGTGGCCCCAAAGCGGGATAAGGATGTCAGTCCTGAAGCTCAGGCTGGAGTTGGAGGGCTAGGCCCCCCCATGTCAGGGGAAGAGTTTAAGGGGAGGACACATACGAGAGGAGTGCGCTGGGAGGATTCTGAGAGCTTCGGTCTGGACAGTCGAGCCTGTGCTGATTTACATGATGGCTTTACAGCCCTTCTAGCTGGTGGTTTCTAGTGCCATTTCTGGTTGAAAACCTTGGCTGGGGTGGAAGCATTTGGGCATAAGAGAGGCTTTCCCCTCATTTTCCTGTGTCTTCCCAGAGGAATAATTCACTGTGCTCTGTGGGGTCAAGAAGACAAATTCTGGGGTGGATGTTTCAAAGATGGGATTTTCTGCTGTATAATAAATACATATTTCATAAATAAATTAAGTCAGTAGGTATGCCAATAAATAAACCAATAAATAAAACAATGCACAATCATTTTGTTCTCTTAGGGTACTTCTCTGCTTGGCCTACCGACCCTGATGATGCGCACTCTGTCCTGGGCCACCTGCAGGCACCCAGCCTGGCCAGGGTTGGGGAAAGCCCTGCTTTGGCCCCAATTCTCCAAGGACTGGAGACCTTAGGGAAACCCTAAGAGATTATGAACATTAGCCACCCATGGGGAGTGTGGGAGGGGAGACACACATTCCCTCTGTTTTCTACCCAAGAGTGAAGGGAGGGGAGGCAAGGCTTAGGGACAAAGGCTGGGCACGTTAGCTAGTGGAAGTCCAAGCTGACCAATTCTTTGTCCTTGGGAGGCCTCACTCGGGGGGCTTGGGAGGGACTCAAGTTCTGGATGAACCCAATCTTCCTACACACACAAAAGACATAGCAGGCACAACCTCCACTTCAACGCAACTCCCCCACCAGCCAGCCAGCCTGCCCCGTTGGCCCATGGTAGGGTGGGCAGGAGGCACTGGCGCCAGGATGGGAGGGTGGTGAGGAGACAGGCAGGGTGGCACTCGATTGAATGGGAACCCGCTCTCCAGGGCTTCAGCTTCTGGAGCCGCCAGCCAGTGCTCACTTCCTCCTCCTCAGTCTCTGCCATGTGGTTCTGCTGGCTGGGCTTTGCCTTGTCCTACTAGGAGACCTGCACGTGGACACAGAAACACGCAAACAGAGCAGGCATTAAGACAGTGACCAAATAAATCCATTCTTTCACATCTGGGCATCGTACAGAGACTTCAAGGGCATACACCTGAAATTTTATACACAATTTTGAGAACTTTGGTATGTATTTCTCTATAAACAGGGTCTTTTTCATCTTATTCTTTAAAAAGATTAAGACAATAGTAAAGGATTCTAAACCATTTATATGTATAGCTCATCTGCAAGACCTAGAAGGCCCTACAGGAATGGGTGGGAAGCCCAGGCCCCCCAACATAGCCTTGTTTCTCAGATGCAAGATGCAAAGAAATCAGGGAACTTGACTGACCAGAGCTGTCGAGACTCACTAGTATTCCTGTAATGGGCATACATGCCAAAAGTGTGGATGCTTGCTTTTTCATCATTTTTAGACTGAGTATCACTACACAGTTCAGGCTTTAGCTCACTTTGCAGCCCAGGCTGGCCTCAAAATTGCAATGATCCTCCTGCTTCAGCCTTTATAGTGTGGGGATTAAAGGTGTGCACCACCACACCCAGCTGTAACTTGCTTCTTGCAGGTATTTCTAGTGTTCAATCTGAAGTTGTTAATCAACTTTGCTTTAAAAAGAGAACATGCTGCCCCACTATTTTTTTTTCTTTTCCTCTTTTTTTTTTTTCCCCCAACTCAGCCTGCCCTGAGGGCAGGGCTGGCACTGCATGTGGTGCTGGGCATCGAACCTCAGTCCCCTGGGCCTACCTAAGTTTGCCTAAGCAGGCGCTTTAGACTACTGAGCTATCTTGCTGGTCTTAGTTTTTTTATACTTGTGTATGTTGCTTTAGTAATAGTTGTGGCCCTAAAGAAGTGGGCAAATTGAATTTTTGTAATTAAAAATAAAGGGAAGGCTGGGGGCGGACCTCAGCATTTGAGCACTTGTCTAGCCAGTGTTTTTAAGTGCATGAAGGGAGTTGATCTTAGGTGAAGCCCCTTCTTTTCCTGATTGCTTCCCTTTTTATCTTGAGACTTTTGATGGACCAGATTTACTTAACAAAGCTGTCTTGCTTTAATGGCACAAGCTCCTTATGATGACAAATTAAGGTAAGCTGTTGCCTTTTCACTATATGTGCATGGTTTCAATTTTAGGAAGAAAAATCCCAAATCCTCATGGAGATGGTCCATTATACTTCTTTCAAAGGTCGGAAACTAGCTGACAAGTCCGTTAGACACACAAATGAGGAATTAGCCTGAACCTATTCTGGAGAATGTTCCTCTATCTACCCTGTGTCCTGGGGGAGCTCTTATGTGTAAAGAAAAAGGCCAGTTATTCCTCCTTTGATAATGAGATTGGTCAGAACTGGTTGGTGGCACTGACTGTGCTATCCTTTGGCAGTCCTTGAGATCTTGTGCAGCAGATAAGGTTGAAACAGGAGAGGGAGGGGATATGGTGTGGGGCCACTTGTACCGAGGTCCTGAGCCAACCCCAGGTCAGCCTACAATACTCAGTGCAAAAGTCACCTCACCAGGATGACTGCTTTTCATGACTGTTGTAGTCCTTGTCTGATTGTTTCTATGCACTATACAATAATTCTACCAGTCTTCCCAAGGGAGGGCAGCAACTCTGCGCTTGCTGTCTGTATATTTTCAAAGTCTGACAACTTTATGGGGTGAATGTGGCATGAGAAGGAGCTTTCTTTCCACTTTACAGATGGAGAAGTGGCGGTGCCCAAGGTGACCTAGGTGAGAACTTCATAAAGTAAATTCAAAAATCAGGCCTCAGGCTGGGGAGATAGCTCAGCGGTCTAAGTGCCTGCCTGGCAAGCACAAGGACCTGGGTTCAATCCCCAGTACCACATGTCATGCTGGCCCAGAACCTAGGGTGTGCTGTGCTGCCCACCAAAACCACGCATGGTGGCACACTCCTGTAATCCTAGTGCTGGGGAGGCTGAGACAGGAGGACCACTAGGGCCCTGGTCATGAGACCCTCCCATGGCAATGAGTGCCATGACTGGTGTGCAGAGAAGGCTTGGGAATATCTATCTTACTGAAGACAAAAAGCTGAGATCAACTTTTTGTTGCCGAAAGTTTCTGGCAACCAAAGCTGAGCTTAAAGCTGTTTATTCTCTCACAACAAATGCCCGATTCCCTCAACTAATGAATGGGTCAGAAGAAAGCATCTTCCTTTGTTAGATCATGTGAATGATTCCCAGGAGCAGATATTTTCTTGCTGTTTAGGAAGACTGATTAAACTCTCTAGGTCAGACAGTGGATGATTCTTAGCTCCCGTGTGTGTGTGTGTGTGTGTGTGTGTGTGTGTGTTTGTGTGTGTGTGTGTGTGTGTGCACATGCGCACATGTGCATGTGTGTGTGTACACACACGGATATGCCTCCAAAGAGGAAGGTGGCATAGCTTCTGTCCATCCAATACACATGTGTGGAGCTTTTTTTTTTTTTCCTCTTTTCTAATTAATTAGAGGTAATAGCTTTCCACACTTCCTGGTATGTAAGGGAGCGAAGTGGGAAATAATTTAATTGGCTGTCTTGCTTTCAAAGCCCAGCTTAATGAAATAGTTCTCAGCTCAAAGAGCATGTATTATCTTTCCTGTTATTTTTCCAATTAACATTTCATTGGATCACATCTGTGTGGAATATTCTAATTGGTTTCAAGGGTGGGGGCATAGGGACACGAGCAGATGGAGGGATAACCAGCTGTCTCTTCCAGCCCAGGGCTGGGTGCATTAATGTGGCCGCTGGGTTTCCCCAGTACCCTCCCTCACAAGGGCTCAGAGTGCTTGAGAGAGGTACTGCCCTGTCACCTTCCCATCCTCATGGGCTCACAAGAGCTGAGCCAGGCTGCTCACAGGCTGACTAGCTGATGTCCTGGGTAGGGCGAACACCAAGAGGGCACTCTGCAAGTTTCTAGGCTCTGAAACATGTGACCCCAGGTGAATGGCTCCCACAGCTTCCTGTGAGCATGATTTTCCTGGGGCAAATATGTGGCACATGAAGAACTCCTCCCCAGTATAAGGTTGTTGTGAGAATAGGGATTTAGAAGGATCCTCTGTCCCTCTCCCTGAACTTCTTATGGAGCAAGGTGTGGAATAGGGTTGGGACTAGGGGTGCATGTCAGGCACCCAGGCCAACACCGTGGAGCCTGGCATGTGATGCCAGGCTGCTGTCTGTGTGGCCCTGGAGTGATGCTTCTCACAGGGTGCATCCTCACTGCCTCACTTGGCTTGCCCTCGCCCCAGGCCTGACACACAGGAAAGCATCCTGTCCTTTCTATCTCTTCCCTATTCCCAGGAATACTGGCCCTCAGCCAGCCTGAGTCCAGCCATAATCTGAGATGCCACCATTTAAATATTTCATGACACTGTCCGTACCCTAACCAACCCCAGAGAGGTCTGGGTGGCCCTGGGTCTTGTTCTACGTCTCAATGCCATCCCATTATCTCTCTAATCCTGCGTCTACTCTCTCTTTCCCCTGAGCATGTCCCACCAGACACCCAGCTGTTTTAAGTAACAGCTTGTGTGCATTTCCTGGGCTTGCCAAAGACAGATGTGGGCCTGGAGGGGACTAGAGGCTACTGCTTGGCCACATAGCCTGCTGCCTGGAGAGCTGGGAAAAGGGGCTGGTCAAGTGCTCTTAGGGAGCACGCTCCAGCCCAGCTGGGACAGAGGCACAATGGTGTGTGTGTGTGTGTGTGTGTGTGTGTGTGTGTGTGTGTGTATGTGTGTGTGTGTGAAGCTAGGGTGGCAGCCCTGAGGCTGGGTGTGGGGCCAAGGGGAAAAACAAATAGACCTACTGTCTGGCGTGTGTGCGCAGGGTCCCAAGAAGTATGCCTCATGTTGTGCACTCACACGACAGGTCTGTAATGTCACTCCCAAACTGTGGGGTTCCAGCCAAAATGACAGGAATAGTCAGACCTGTAGAAATCCACATAAAGTTCTGAGTACCGAGGAGTTTTCCTCTTTCTGGCCTGAGTCTGTGACAAGAAGAACAAGCTGTTCCTGGCTGGTTCTGCTAGCCACTTAAGCTCAGCGAACTGTGCTGCGATTTTGAGTCTGGCCCAAAGCGGAGGCTCAGGATCCTCTCCTTGCCTTGCCCCGAGGAATTCTTTCCTGAGCTGCCTACCAAGCAGAGTACGGCTGCACGGTGATCTCCTTTCTTCCATTGCTGCAGTGTTTAGGCCTCTCCAGCAGGGTGGCTTGGGGCAGCGGAGAATGAGCCTGCCACTCCAGATGCAGGACGGCTGGGTTTCCCTGAGCTGCCTTTGGGTTGCCAGGCAGAAAGGAGCTGAGGGTCTGCAGCTCCAGGCCATATGGCTCTACCAACGTGACAGTGTCATCTGTTGGGCAGTGCTGTGGACATCCTAGGCGTGACTTGACCATGTCTTGATCTGTTGGGGAAGCATGTGTGTCACAGTGGTTGGGCAGCCATGCCACCCATCTCCCAAGCACTATGTAAGTGTCTGACAATGCCCAAACAACGTGGGCTGTTTTCTGGCCACCAACTCACAACTGTCTGGAAGGCCTTCTATGGCCAGATGTCCTACCAGGGAACGGAACCAGCTGTACTCAAGATCTCAAAAGAAATTAATGGCAATAAGACTCTGAGGTAAAAATATCTGTGTGCACTGAGCTGGCTCGCTCAGTTCCCTTTCTGTCTAAGGATCATTTAGGCTTAATTATAGAGTTCAGGCATTCACTGGGCTTTTGATTAATTTTCTTTTCAGCTTGAAAAGTGTGTGAGTGTGGTGGGTCTCTTTGTGTGTGTTTATATCTTTCTTTGCAACTCGGTTGGGAGCTTGTTCTGGCAATGTTTAATTGTGCCCTCCGTTCTAATAAGAATGTTCAATATGCCATGCCAGGCTGGGAAAACCATTGTTTCCATGACCTCCATCCCACAGGCTGTGCCCTCTGTGCTTGGGGATGGCAAAGATAGGGCCTCGCTCAGCTGGGACCTCACTGTGGAATACATGCTTTGCTCCATGGTTTTGTACCTGTGGCATGAGACCAGGAGAGCAGATTTTCTACTCCGCTGATGATTAGCACTGGGCTGGGGGCTGCCCAGTGTTAGCCAGCTGGCCCGCACCACAGCCCCTTGCAGGCATTCCTCCGGGCTAAGCCCCTGGGGAGTCAAAGGTTCTCTGAACAACAAAGCAGTGCTCATTCCCCTATTTTTAGTAACTCCCCTCAGTAGATAGTAAGGACTGGTGACTGGTCAAAGTGACTTGTTCTCTCTCTCTCTCTCTCTCTCTCTCTCTCTCTCTCTCTCTCTCTCTCTCTCTCTCTCTTTGTCTCTGTGCTTCCTAGACAGGAAGGAATGAAGAAGCAGCACCACAGAGCAGACAAGTATGGGATTTTGAGCTGAAGGGCTCAGTTTACATCCTGGCTTTTGAGATTTTTGTTTGTGTGTCTATCGACATGTCACTTATTGTTTTCTGAGCATAATTTGCCATCTGTAAAATGGAGAAAACAATAACGCGGTATTACACTTTTTATAAGATTATCTGGAGTAAGAAAATGCATATGGAGACATTAAAATATTTTATAAATAATAATTCTTTTATACTACTTAGGACTGCTGCTTTTCTTTTCTTTTTCTTTTTTTAAATAGTGGGTATCAAACCTAGGGCCTTCACACTGAACTGTATCCTGAGCCCATTTTTAATCTTTGTATTTTGAAACAGGATCTCACTAAGTCCCTAAGTGACCCAGGTGGGGCTCAGACACGTGGTCTTGCCAAAGCCTCCCAGAATGGTGGCATTACAGGTCTGCACCATTACCCTTGCTTTAGAGCATGAGTTTGACCTTTTGAATGTTCTTCCCAGCAGAGGGAGCTCTAAAAATTTCTATGGAACAAGAGGCAGAAAGGAGACCAGCCTCTAACATTGCCATTTGCTGTGGGCCACAGCAATGACCTGGGAATGCAAAATGTTATCAGCAAATACCCTAGATTAAGGGTTCAACCCCAAAACAGCTGTGACAGATAAAAGGAAATCTGGAACATTCATTTTGTGACATAATAGTAACAAGAGGTTTCTCTTGTCCTTTAAAGGATGGATCCAATTTTCTGTAATTTTTCGGCTAATTGGTTTGGGGTGAATGGTCCAGGGATGACAGTGTTGTGGTTGGGGACAAAGAGAGACTGTAGGTCTCAGGTAATGTGACTGTGCCTTGAATCGAGATTTGGGAGACCTTAGGCCTGCCACTGGCCTCATGCTAATTAGGTATATGACCCTGAATATATGACCTAATTTAACAGGGCCTCAATTACTTTGGAGATCGTGGACTAAAAGATCTCAGAGGTGACCTCATTTAATAATTTAAGATCTAATAAAATGCTCTTTAATACATAGGACTTCAAAGCTCTTATTTTGAAGAAACCCCATGTATGTGTACAGAATTCAAATCTAATCCTGAGACCACCCAAGTAAAACTTAAGCCACTCAATGAGCCCCTTCAAGCTGAATGAGCCCTGAACCCTCTTGTGGTGAGGCAGAGGATGGGAAGATGGAGATGGCCCTCCCAGAGATTTCAAGGTTGAAGCTCCTTTGTCAGAGAGCTTTTTACTTGACAATATTCAGACAAAGCAATGACCCACAGGTCACTGCAGAGTAGGGGCCTTTTCCTTGTACAACAATGCCTGTAAAATAATTTGCTACAAGGCAATAGAATTGTTATGCGAAGGGGATTCCAGAACTGAGAGATCTAACTGTAGAGTTCCCAACAGTATCAATGACAATGATAGTGTATTTGTATGTGAAATAATAATTATGCAATAGTGTATGTTTGTATAATGCTTTTGAAGGACTTCCTCATCTATTTCCTCCCTCATTTTTTAATTACATAATTTCCCAGAAAACTGCTTTGGTTGATTTATGAAAGGACTAAAAAATTGTATTTTTCTTTTTTTTTTAAAGGAGTGAGTCTGACTAAGCCTGTTCCACCAGATTTTTAAAAAGATTATATTTAGTACAGGGCTTACAGGGTCTCACTACATAGATCGGACACGTAGTGATCCTTATGCTTTCAGCCTCTCAAATGTTGGGATTACAGGCGCGTGCCACCGTGCCAGTCTCAGTTGCTGTCTCAGCACACTCTGGGGGTGGGGCTGGCATGGCATGCAGGGGATCAAACCCGGGCCCTGCACCTGCCACTCAGCTATATCTTATTTTAAGAGGCTTGGAAATTTTAAAAACTGAAACCTCACATAAGCTTTTGTAGTATAAACTTTTTCTTATTGGTCACTGCAATTTTGGAGTTTTGAGAACCACATTTTCCTAAAGTAAGATTATGTGGATTATATTCTAGGATCGGTATCCACTCCCCAGAAACCCTAAATATGACATCTAATTCAATTTGTGGAAGAGACTGCTGTTTCTGATGTCAGTGCAGACAATGAGCAGATTTATACTTTTTGCTTGAAGCTCTCTGGGGCTACCTCTCTCATGAAGAATAAGGAAGCATCAGAAGGGACAGAGAAATCCACATGGAACAAGTGAATTATTTCTAAATGGAATGTCTCCAGGTCTTCTATGAGGCATTGATGTGTCATTAATGTGTTGCTATAAATAACTTGCCATCAGTAACTAATCTATAAAAGAGTCGCTGATGGTTGGGATGTGTGGTTAACACTATAATTTGGAGTGGTCCTGCTAACTCTTTTATGTAAACAAGTACCATCCTGTGGGGCTAGAATTTGATGGGCTTTTTTTTTTTTTTCTGTACCAGGGATTGAACTCAGTACTTTGTGCTTGCCAGGCAAGCACTTATTCCACTGAGCTATCTCTCCAGCTCCAGGGGCTAGAATTTGAAAGAAATTACATTAAACTACATTTTAAACAAGAGGTATAAATGCACCTGGTTGCTTGTCACTCTCTATCTCTGAACTCTAGTAGAAGACAGATGTTTGGAGCCAACCATGACACACTGTACTTGCTCTGAGCTTCAATGTTCTCACTCTAAAATTAGTCGTGTAGCATCCACTTATTAAATGTGTGACACTGTGAGAGTTTCATAATTAATTTGCATAGGAAGTTCGAACGAGGATGTTGCTGTGTCTCTGTGTAACTCTGTATGTTTGTGTGCACTGTTATGTGTACTAGTGAAAATAAAGAGAAAATCTCTCTTATGGGAGTATAATTTAAGTTGGAAAGCTGAAAAATTATTGGAAAGTCTGAAACTCTAACGAATTTTAGGGCCGGGGAGATAGCTCAGTGACATAAGTGCTTGCCTGGCAAGTGCAAGGTCCTGAGTTCAACCTCCAGAAGAAAAAGAAGAAAAGAATTTCATATTGGCTCCACTAGAGGAAAACTGGCCTACCACCCTTGTTGGCTGGATCTCAGAAATACAAGCTTATTTAATGCAAACAGCTCAGATTTTCAGTAAAGGACTTTAAAGCTAAGCCTTAGGAAACACTTTTTCATAAATGTTTAAGCTGTGAAAAAGATCTAAAAATAAATCTATATGTATATGTAGTGTATGTACTATGTATGTTAGAGGCTGCATGTACTATATATGCAGGGGTTGCTGGCAAATTTGCCAGTTATTATGCCTTATGCATCCTGGTGTGTGTGTGTATGTATGTGCATGCCTATGTTGTGTATGTTCCAGTTATTCAGAAATTAAAAACAGGAAGAAGAATGAAAATGTCATTCTTATTCGCTGGAGTGTTCTTGAAACCCTAAATGGATTATAGGTCTTTTTTTGTAAAATCAGGGCTGGTGATGGAAACAGAATAAGCAGCTGTAAACAAGAATCGCAATTTGGCTATCAGTAAAAACATGGTGAGGGACCCAAAAATAGCTACTGCAGAATTCAGGAACTACATATCTAAATGCTGTGACTAAAAATATTGTGCTGTCTTTCTGGAAAGAGGTAGGTAGCTGGAGCCAGCGAGAGTCTCCATAGGGCAGTTTGCATCAGCACCTTGGACAGTTCCCAGAATGCTTTCCTGTTCCTTTCATTCCTGTGTGCTCACAGTGATGATCAATTAACAAATACCCAAGAGTTAATTCACGACAACTTATTCTTTCTATTTCCCACCATCCATTCTTTCATCACCAGGATTTCACTCTACCCATTTCCCCAGCAGCCACCACCCCCTGCCCGGTCAGACAATGGGACTGTCTTACGAACATCTGGTGTAGATGTTTTCACTCCCACTTCTAATTGGCTGGGAAGCAGCATTCGCCACAGGCACTGTTTAATTTCATTTCCATCCTCTGCATCTCACAGGAAAGAAATGGTCAATAGTTCAAATAAAAGAATCATCCTGGTCAGCTCCAAAATATGGCTACTTGCATGGTAATCATAGCAAGTCTGTCAAATCAGTGATTTCTTTATTCCTAAAAGGAAAGGACTTTTCCTAAGGATTATGGTTGTACCACCCAAGGAGCAGCTGTACTCTTCACAAGTAGCTGCAAAGGCTGGCAAACCAAGAGGTCTGCTTTGGCTCAGAAACTCAGTTTGGCTCCTGCCACCCCTGGCAACCTCACTGCGTGTTTCAGCGGCGTGTGCTCCACACACAGTCAGGCCAGTCTGCGTCTACTTAGGAGGGATCACAACCAGAGGTGGCCCCCGCTTGGGCCTCCACATGAGGACTTGGGCATCGTTGGCATTGGGCTTCACTAGTGCGTTTGGGGGAATGGGTTCCATCCGGCTCAGGATCCGGGGCTGCTCCTGCTGAGTCCTGCCCACCAGCCGGGCCCGCTGTCCCAACAGCTGGAGAGGGTCCACTTCAATGTCCACCCTCATCCTCCACTTGATGGTCTGCAGAATGATCTTCTCCTTCGTGGTGGTGTTCATGGCCACCAGCCAGGTAGTGAAACTTTGGTCCCTCTTGATTCTTGTGAGCAGTGGCACATTGCTGTCACTCACTGGCACTGCCCATGTCACACTAGGGTAGAAATTGTCATTCATGCTGACGGAGAACCTGGAGATCTTGTTGGTAGGGCCAACCAGGGTCACAGTTTCTGTGGTATTCCCATACCAAGGGTAGCTCACCCCATCTGAGTCACTGATGGCTTTTGCTCTCCCTTCCCTCAAGTCAGGCAGTTCCCAGCTGGACCTGGCAAAGTAGAAGAGATGCACAAGAAAAGAAGAGGCTGAATGAATTTTTCTCAAGCCGAAGAGGTACCCACTACTTACTAACATAGACAACTTGGGCAAAGTGGAAAGTTCAGAAGGAAATTTGAGTCACAAAGTTCTATGTTGTGCTGTTTCAGGATTAAATGAGAACAAATCGAAACAAAATTAAAACAGCAATGCCAAAACAAGTCAAATAAAACTATCACTGACCCAGCTGGAAGCAGAAAGCTCAGAGGCAGTTGAGAGATAACAAAGGAGGACCACCAGATGGGGTGGTGGTGATTAGTGGCTCAGAGGCATTCCACAGAAGGAGCCATTTTTTTGTAGGAGCATGAGGGTGAATAGTTTCAGGTTTTGGGGAAAGAACTGGAATGTTCTACTTGGTAGCAAGGGTATCAGGCACAAAGGAGGGTAAAAAGAGGCAAAGGGAAAACAGTAGCAGAGTTTATAGTAGTTGAATTTCTAGTAGTAAAATTTCTAGTAGCTTTAAGGAAATCCAATGCTTCAAAGATGAAAATATAAAGATGCTGGTCATGTCTGGAAGCTGGCATGAGAATACTTCACTCCAGGCTGTCACATGCGGTCTCAGATACTCCACTCTCCCTCTAGCTTTGAGTTGAAACTGAAGGCTGCATTGCTCAGTTTGGGAAGCTCACCATTTGGGGTACCTGCCTGCTCTTTCTGGTTGTCCCCCAACCTTCCACAGAATAAGGGGGAGGAGGACATGAGCCTCACTCTTAGCCTATGTTTTGTGTTCCTTCTGTAAGACTGTTCTGTATGATAATAAGGCTAATATACTAGCAACAACTGGTATTTACGGAGTGCTTTTCCTTAGTCCAGTCACTATGACTAATGATTTTATGTTACCTCAACAAATATTCAAACCATTCCACAATGTATATGATTTTATTTTCACTCTCCCATGAGGGGATGGAGATAGAAAGATATTGAAGGAACATGCCAAGGGTCCTACAGATTGTAAGAGGTGGAGCTGGAAGTTGCTTGACTCCAAAGTCTATGTGTTTGGCTACTGTGTCATAGTGACTCCCCAAGTACCCTTACATGGAGTCGAGGGAGCTCAGGTTGTCCAATGAAGTAGTAGCTCCTAGGGTTGTGGTGAGGGACTGGACTCGACTAGAATCGAGGCATTCTTCATATTTCCACTTCTAGTATGATGCTTGGTAACAATACGTAAAAATTTAATAATCAAAGAAAGATTGTTTAATCATGAGCCAAGAGTTTGTGGTCTTGTTTGATAAGTTCCTCCTTCTAGGAAGTGTCAGATGATCCTGCAGGGCTTTATTCAAAGAGTCTAAAAGGGAGCTGCAGGGTCCAGTTTTGCTGATGACACTCAGCAGCTCTTCCCATCACATGGGGACACGGAGACACTAATGGCCACTTCCACCCGGCCCTCACAATACTTCCTAAAGGAGGCCTGGGCCACCTGGGGAGGAGGAGAGCCCATCGCTGCGGGAGTCTTATCTCCTGTCTTCATGGACCACGTAACTGCTGAGAA
Organism: Octodon degus; assembly: GCF_000260255.1. Taxonomy (NCBI): domain Eukaryota; kingdom Metazoa; phylum Chordata; class Mammalia; order Rodentia; family Octodontidae; genus Octodon; species Octodon degus. The sequence continues at coordinate 479,402 of NW_004524692.1, read as the reverse complement.
TAATTGTAGTGCATCATGTTTGGCAGAAACCAAGTAACAGGAATTGACCTGATTCAGACAATGAGAGAGACCTTGTGCTGTTTCACATGCTAATGCATCTACTCCAGAGACAGCTCCCGGTTAATCTGATGATCATTTCTTACAGTCCAAAAGAGAGTAAGTGTTGAGTGTGACATGAGTCATATGAGGGTTACTGGTTGGGTGGAGACTCAATGTGTTTGTTGGGTTCATGAAATGACCTACCGTTGGGTTACTCTGTTTTCCCACCCCATTTATTTGCTGGGTTGCCTAAACCCTATTTTTTATTTTGATTCTAACTAAGGCCTGCTGGTCTTCAGGACCTTTTGTGTGAGTGGAGGACAGCCACTCTCGGCAGGGCCAGAGCGTACCTGTGCTCCCACTCTATGTGAAACCATCGCAGCTGCCTTTGGGAGCTTCAAGTGGTTGCACTTCTTATTCTCTTAGAACACTGTCCTTTTCATGAATGGCTATTTGCTAGCCTCTACAGTTATTTTATCTATAGAGACTGTGCAGTTCATATTTTTACCACCATCTTCCTGCCCAGAGCTGGGTCCAACATCTGTTGGAAAAGCACAAAGCTTGTTCCCAGAATCCTGAAAGAAGTAATTGAGGTAACAGAATAAAGGTGTTGCCTTTTGCATGCATCAGGAGAGAAAGAAGATAATTTTTTCTTGGAGGATTCTTTGGAACAAACAAATACAATACGTTTCTTCACCATCACATCGGAACAAAGACACCAGGTGGACTGCAGTCCTATGCAAAGCATGCCTACTGGAGGCAGCTGGTAAAATAAATGGCTTTGACAGTGGTTTGCCGCCACATCCCTGAAGGAATGACACCAAGAAGAAAACACTTGATGGCCATAGAAGGGGACCACTTTGAACAAGATGCTCCAGGCACCTCAAATTCCACACGGCACACCCTGAACTCACTACCTCTTCAGAAGTATGCCTTTGTCTTTGCTTCCCTTAATCTACAAAAGCACTAGCTAGCTTCGGCCCTGGTCTCCTGTAGCCATCGTGCCTCTGCATCCTGGGAACGCTGTCCCATAAGCAACACTTACTTTCATCCTCGCTCCACCCAACTCTCACTTCCTTCGTTTATCCCAAGTGTTTAGCACTCTTACTGTCCTCTGTCATGGTTCACAACTGATCTCACTGGAGCCAATCCTGATTCTTTTAGGTCCATCTCTTAGGTTGCATAGCTATTCCAACGTACACACCCGATCATGCCCTTTCTTTGTATAAAGCCCCTGGAAAGCTCCTCTGACAATGTCACCTGTGCTACCCACAGGATCAAGTTCTAGTGCTTTGCTTTTTACATTTGTAGTGCGGACTTCTCACAAGAGTAAAGAAATGATACTTAAGTTCGCATTTCTGATTTATGTTACTTAATATTGTGGTCTCAGGGTGCATCCAGTTTCCTGCTCATGACTCCATTTATGATTCTTTATGGCACAGTAGTGCTCTGCTGGGTGTACATACCTCACTTTCTGTATCCACTCATCTGCTGATGGCCATATAAGCTGCTTCCAAGATTTAGCTATTATAAGTTTTGCTACTATAAACATAGGTATACATATATCACTGAAAAATGGTATCTTTACCTCTTTTGGAAGATACCTAGAAGGGGAATAGGTAGGTCAAATGAAATCCCTATCTTTAGTTTTCTGAGGAATCTCCTTCCAAGTGCATCTTGTACTATGAGTAACCACTACGAAGACAACAATATGCAATGTATTAATTATTGAAACTGTCCAACTAACCGGTTTTGAAATTGTCTCATTGCTATTTGTTTCTCAATAAAATTAATAAAAGAAAAATTTTTTATTGATTGATTGGCTATAGGGTTGCACTATGCAGTTCATACTTACAGTGATCCTCTTGTCTCAACCTCCTCAGTGCTGGGGTTACAGGTGTGTGCCACCATGCCCGGTTTCAGGGATAGCATGGTGTGCCCGGGTTTCTGGTGCTACCACTGCATGCCACACCGGGGATCGAGCTTGGGTCCTTGCGCTTGCCAGGAAGGTGCTTAGATAGGAACTATCTCCCTGGTCCTCTGTCCAAGTTCTTTAACAGAACAGACTTGCCACTTCATGACGTGGCCTCCCCTCCCTATGCTACGCTGCTGCTCACTTCTGTCTCTTTGCTCCTGCAGTGTCTCCTCCCCCTGCACCAGCACTGTCCCACGTACCTAGCTATTCATTCTGAGAACCGACACAGGAATCACCTCTTCCAGGAAGCCTTTTTTCCCACCTACCCATGGATACATCCATATCTTTGGGGGCCGAATTATAATTATGGGTTTATGTGCCTGTCTTCCCCAGTACAGAATGGTCTTCTTGAGACTGTGACTTATTTTTGAATCGTGCCTAACACATTTTTTTCTGGCTTGTAGTAAACTACAGTAAATCTTTATTCAAGAAATAAATATTTCACTTGAACCACTTTTATGTCCATATACCTGGATCTTGGTAAAACATGTATACAGTAAAGTAGTTTATCGCCATTTTATATTTTATATATTTCCTGACATTAGGGAAAAAAAGACATCTATTTTTCATTTAAAATCTATTATTAGGCTAGCATTATGCTATGCACTGAACACTATCCTGGAGGTGTGTGGGAGCCTCACTTAAATAGAACTGAATAGTTGGATGTGTTTGCACATGCCTGACTGCAATTCTGGCACTCTGGGAGGCTGAGGCAGGGTGATTGCAAGGTCAAGCCCAGCCAGGGCAATTTAGTGACCTAGTGAGTTGCTATCTTGAAATAAAAAATAAATGAAAGGGCTGGGGACTTAGCTGCATGGAAAGGCCTTGGGCTTAATTCCACCCATCCACCAACCAACCACCCAACCCTTAAGTGAGTTAGTGAGTATAAATGTATTTTAGTGACTGATCATGTTATATCCACATGCAAAAATGAGTGGCACAGATCCAAAGTGACACAGGCATCCAGGGACATGGACACCCATGCAGGCTGTAGCAGCAAATGTGTTAGGGACTCTGGCGGTGGCAAGTTCCATCGCGGGCCAGTGTGTGGCAGCAAGTGTGGGCATGGAATGCCCAGGAGACAGCAGAGATCGCGTGGGCTATGCTGGGCCCTGGGAAGGTGAGGTGGTGGCTCTGGTGGACTGAGCAGTGTCATCTTGGGTCGTGTCACTTTTAAAAGGGGGCTTTAGCTCTTGGGCTTCATCCCAGCGGTAGTGAGATGGGCCATGAATGAGAGTCAGGTGAAAGGAAGAATTGGAGGGCTGGAATGAGGGAATGAGGGTGGTAGGAGGTCTGCTACACTCTAATTTCTAATAAAGCCTTCATCCAGGCTGATGCGGAGGAGACAGACAGGGGGCATACGAGAGCTACTACCAGGATGGATGTCCTAAGGTTCGGCAATGAATTTGCCTAGAGGTAAGTTAGCAGATATAGTAAGAAAGTCACTTAGAAAAACCAAGCATTTTGAGTGTGACAGACACAAAAAGTCATCCACTGAAGTAACAAAGTTGTAGTATTACCGCTTTCCCTAACATTCTGCACAGCTCGAAGGCCACCAGCAGTGGTGCTTCAGGGTGTAAATCTTGAGAGCAAGGACCGACACTCATTTGTCTTTGCTTCCTTTGCCTACACCATGAATTCAGGCTCACGGTGCATGCTTACTATTCCCGTTTCTCCCTGTCTCCTTTGCAGTATCCTCTGCTAACTCTGCTTCGTTCCTCCTCCTCTCAACACTGGAGGGCCCAGATTCCATCTTCCATCCTCTCTTCTGTATGTCCTTAGTGATCTCCTCTGGCCTCAAGGTTTTCAGGGCCATTCACACTCTGACAATTTCTAAATTTGTATCTCTAGCCTGATTGCTCCCTTGGGCTCCAGATCCATGTACTCAACTGCCCACCTACAAAATGCTTTGGAGTCACTACTGACCACTCTCACACTCCACAGACCTGACCTATCAGTAAATGTGGGGGAGCCCATTAAATGCAAGCAAAGTGTCATCAACATACACAGTGGATGCTTAAACTGAAAAACCCCGTGTAACAGCAAAGGACACATCACCATTAATCTCCTTCAAGATTCTTTTCCTGCCCTGAATACTCTTCTCTCATTGTTCTTGCCACCTTCTGATGCAATTCTGGGCGTCCGCTTTTGTGTTCTCCATTGCTCTGGTCTGGGTGTCTGCATGTCCTGAATTTACTAAAAATGTTTCCTTTTTCATCATCCTTTTGACTTTGAGGAAGAGCCAGAGTCATGTGGTGTCACATTCAATGAAAAAAGTGAATGTGGACACACTGTAATACTTTTATTTGGCAGAAACTGTTGTGTTTTGATTCAATGTCCAGCATTGAGGCAGCCATGAAAGGATACTGGTGAAAGAGGACTTCCAGAACTGCTTCAGAAAGTGGCAAGGACGACGGGATGAGTGTGTTCACAGTGAGGTAAGGTTCTCAGAGGGCTTAATGACAATGCATTTTTTTTTTACTGTAATACATTTTTAAAATGCTTAATCATCCCCTGTAGTTTTTAAAAGTCACATTGTGTATACCTAGCATTCAACTCATTCCTATTACCTCCCTTAGCACCACTCTGGTCTAAGCCAGAGGTTTCTCTCCTGGATGGCTGCTGTAGTCTCCTTGCTGATATTTCTGGCTCTGCTGCTCTGGTAATTAGAACATGGCAGCCACCATGACCTTGTTAAATATCTTTAAAGTCATGTCACTCTCCTGCTCAACATGTTTTCATGCCTTCTAAACCAGTTAGGAAATGCTGAAGTCCTTGACAGAGTCTATGTGGCCCTGTGTGATCTCTTTCCAATTTCCTCTCTGACCTCACCCCCTTTTTCTCTCTCTTTTCCTGGCCTCTCAATATTGCCAAAGAAACCCCACCTTTGGGCCCTTGCACTTACTTTCCATTTTCCCTAAAACACTTTTCGCTCAGATGTGAAAGTCTGAAACAGTTGCTCCTGTGCCTCCATCATTCTTGTCCTCTGTGCAACCTTTGGTGGCGACAACGACTAAAACTGCAAACCTCCTGCCCATCTCTCCTTGTCCCCCAACTCTGCTGTAGCTTGCTTCATACAACTTTCTAACGTAGTGTACAATTCACTGACTTTGCTAGTGGCCGGCATTCCCACATCTTACTTCTGAGATGCAACTCCTAAACAGACAAGGGCTTCCTGTCTTATTCACTGTTGCATTTCCAATACCCAGGTTAGAGCTTGGAACATAGAAGGAGGTGAAAATTATCAGTTGGGTAGGTAAATATTGAATTGGTCTAAAGGCAAAGCTGTGAAGACCATGATTTCAGGTTGGATGCTGCTGCTCCTAATGACATTGACCAGATGGGCAGAATGGGTGTGTGTGGGGGCTACTGCAAACTTGGGTCTGGAGCTCAGGAGAAAGTCAGAGCTGGAGATCCCAGGTCAGGCATGTGCTGGTGGAGATCACTTGGTGGAAGAGTGCTGAGTGCATTATCTGAGGTGAAAGAGAGGTCCTGAGGGGATGTTCAATGGCCATAGCCAAAGTGGAGTCTGAGAATCAGAGATGTAGCCACTGAAAGAGGAGAACTAGTTTCCAAAGCCAAGAAATTTCAGGGAGTCAGCACTGTGGAAGACACAGAAGTGAAGAGTGAGGTTAAGAAAAGGCCATGGGATTTGTTAATCATCAAAGCAGCAGCAAACCTAGCCCAGTATGGACAATTCTGTAAGGCAGGGGTCCCTAACCCTGGGTCTGCAGACCTATATAAGTTTGTGCCCTGTTGGGATCCAGGCCGGAGAGCAGGTCGTGAGTGGCAGGGGAGGAAGTAAAGCATCCTGTATAAATCACTGCCTGAGCCCTGCCTCCTGTCAGACCAGCCACAGCATTAGCTGTTCATAGGAACATGAACCCTCCTGTGAACTGCACACCTGTGAAGGATCTTGCTTGCTTGCTCCTTTCAGTCACGCGGCAACCTTGCCCTCCAGCCCCCCACCTATGGGAAAACTGTCTTCCATGGAACTAGGCCCCGGTACCAAAAATGTTGGTGACCATTGCCAGAAGGAATGAATGAGCACAAGAAAAAGGTGAGAGTGCAGCTAACGCCCTTCAGATGGCTGGGCCAAGGAGGAAAAGCAATGAGACAGACAGCTGTCCAGAGGAACGGACACACACAATGACCTGGAACACAATGACCTGGGCTTGCCCCCAGCGCTGCCTCTTACGAGCTATGTGAACTCATTAGTCCCTTGCCCTTTCTGTGCCAGTTTCCTCACCCATAAAATAGGTGGAGAAATAGCACTTGCTTGATCTTCCTGGCATAAGAATACAACGTGACAAGAAATGAGAAGCACTTGGCACAGTGCATGGCATGCAGCAAGCACAGAGCTGTGAGGTGCAGGTGAGAGAGAGAGGTAGGGCTGGGGAGAAGAGAAAGCAAACAGCTGCTGAGCCCGGCCTGTGCAGTTGCTTCACTGTGCTCACGAGAGGCAGGAACTGCTACGCTTCATTCATGCACAAGGAAGAGAGGCTCAGAGTGAAGGCCCCAAGCTGTGGAGATGAGGAGGGGCAGGGCTGGGCCCGCAGGCTGGGTTTCTTACCTCAACCCGCCCTTACCACCACATGCTTGAGGGAACACTGCCTTTGCAATCTTGATCTTGTGCTCCCTTCCTCTAAGTCTTTGGTGTGCTGAAACAGTGAAACTGATCGCAGGAGGTGTAGGTGGGTGCCTCAATTTGAGAGCAGGCTGGTGAGCCGGGCAGGTGGAACAACCCTGTAATCTCAGCATTCTGGGAGGCTGAGGCAGGAGGAGCTCACATTCAAGCTCACCCAGGACAACTTAGTGACTTAGTAAGACTGTCTCAAAATAAAACATAAAAAATAAGGTTAGAGATGTAGCTCTGTGTGAAGGCCCCTGGGTTCAATCCCCAGTACTGTAAAACAAAACAAAACCCAGAGCAGGCTGACCTCAGGCAAGTCATGGTTGTCAACCTCAGGTTCTACAGTGTAAAATGAGTAGAAAAATGACTCAGACCTCTGCATCTTAGAGCTGTCCAAACGATCACATGAGGTGACAGTGTACTCTAACACCCTGTGTTAATATTAGCCATTATCTCACGCCCTGCCTGCGCCCCAGCCCTCCTTTACTTGATAAACAGTGTTTTCACTTTGGACAATCAGCCACTGACCCGAAGCTCCGAGCTAATGGACTTGCCAATGGGCCTAATGATGAAACATTGATTATTGCAACCTTCATGCTTTCTGCCTCTCTCTCTCTCTTTTTTTTTTTTTTTTTTTTTTGAAGAAAGAGGCAAATCTCAATCATACCTGAATCTTACCATGTTAAGCATTTCATTCATATAAGTGGTCCCTGAGTTGAAGTCTGGGCTCCATGTGGACTCAGCCAGTTCCCCCAGTGGTCACACCGCTGGGCAGAGAGGCCTCTTGACAGGAGCCCACCCTGCTCCCTACAACCACTGAGGAGATGGGGGAGGGGTGGCAGCAGCATTCTAGGAGGCAGGGCATTCACATTCATGGGGGTTCACTGACACTGACTGTCCCCTGGTGGAATGTGGGGAGAGCATACATGCAGCACTGAGTGATGGGCCGGCCTGAAGGGCTTCAGGATGGTGCTGTCCTTAGACCCAGGAGAGTGGAGCCCTGCCTGGCCTGCCACCTTGACTCCCGACAGGGTCTCCTAGCCATGCTCACGCACACTGAGCAGGGAGTCCATGAGCTGAGGGGTGTGCGCTACTTCTGTCACCCTTCTCCTGCACTACACTCTGGGGACCTTGGAGCCCAGTATTCTCCACCCAAAACAGGGTCCATGCAGCCTTTTTCTGGTCCATCTCCCCACACAGTCCACTCCACTATGTGTACACTTTGGGCCCTGGGGATGGCCAGAGGGGTGCTGTCTGCCTGGCTTCCACGTGGAGTGTACATGCGAGTGATGGTGTGTCTTAACAGGGAAAAGCGCTGCGGTGGGGGTGAGAGTGGCGCTGGGGGCCAGGGTGGGCTCTTCCTGTGCCTCTGTGGCCCAGAACTGTGAGTGTGCAAGAATTCTATAGCTGAGCCTCACCTGCAGCTTGTCATAAAGGTGTGGTTGTTTAGGTAAAAGAACAGGATTTCATTCAGAGCTCTGCTAGTTTGGCTTGTAACTTTTACATACAAAGGGAATACCTGAGCTTGTCTTAGTATGCAGGAGCCCACGTATTTTAGAGACAGGCAGAGGTGGGAGAGATGTGTGTGTGGCTCTAAAACCCTGCATCGTTAGATCTGGGATTTTTTTCTTTTGTTATGCATATTGTTATACGTGTTTAGCCTCAGTATTTACAAAGTGCTTTCACAAACAGCACCACATCTACTTTGTACATCAATGTCACCAGGGGGGTGTCCTGCTTCCTACTGTACCAGAGGGAACTTGCCTGCGGTCATATAGAAACTCAGCGGCAGAACCTAGCAACAAATCTGAGACGGGATTCTAAGACATATGCTTGCCCATGGTGCCTCTTGGATACTACCTGGCCCTGAAACTCTGAGAAATGATAATAATAGCTATGGATGACAGGAGCTGAGGCACTCTGCTACGGCCGCACCAGTAGGTTTTGGAACAGCA
>NW_004524692.1:468467-469525 GCF_000260255.1 Octodon degus | reverse complement strand
TGATTACAGAGTAAGTTTAAAATGAGGATTTTCCTCCGTCTGCACTGTTTATGTCAGACTTCAAGAGGCCTGTAAATACTATCCTCCCACCTCCTCCTTCGCCCCCTCCCTTTCTGACCACATCCTTTTTTCTCTGGCACACAGGGAGACATTTTTTCCCACTGCAGAAAAGAAAATTCCAGTGTTTTCCTAGAGCCATCGGTGCTGGGTGGGGCTCCATGTTTCCGCAGAGAGGTCTCCTGCCACGTGGTGCGTGGCCTGTTTAGACAGCTTCTTCAGCACTGCAGAAACCCTCGCACACAGTGTTCACCTTTCTCTACACGGAGGTCAGCTGCCTGGGCTGGGCTTCCAGAGGCTTGTGTGGCCTTCTTTCTATTTGATAGTCCTGAGGTCCTGGGAAAGTAGGTAGGTTTTAGGGTCTTGTCTAAGGACAGTTTGCCTCCAGCTCTGACCCAGAGCCTCTTGGAGTGAGGTTCCTTTCCCTGGTCCGCAGAAGCCGGCAGCCCTTGCACACAGGACACTCATGCCTGCGTGGTGGTTGTGCAGGCTCCGGCTGTGCCCTTGGGAGGGCCATGCCCATCGGCCCCACTGCCAGCCTTTGCAGCCTCTTAGCAGGCATGAGGGCTATGCAGGTGCCGAGGGGTCTTCCCACCCTTGAGGAGCTCACAGCTCACCTGAGGTGGTGACCCGGACACCCTCCTGTGAGAGTGAAGCACTGTTTATGTGGGCTAGAGTGGAGAGAGATCAAGGGTCATTACTGGGGAACGGGGCTGGACGGACCTCAGGTTACAGCGAGACTCAATGTAGGCCGCACTCCAGTGGAGACGGGAGGAGTGTGTAGAGATCCTGTCTTTTCTTCCAGTCTGATCCTCACCAAGCACTTCTGTCCATGTGTGACTACTCTGCTTCCCCAACGTGACCACCATTTGCCCTCTCTCTAGGAGCCACCAACCTGGACCAGAAGCTTGCAAGAGTCTTGTGACTGGGTCTCTTTACCGTGAACATGGGCCTCCTTCCCCTCAGCCTCCCTCTTCCCTTCCCCTTCGCCTTCCTTCCCT
>NW_004524692.1:412693-468002 GCF_000260255.1 Octodon degus | reverse complement strand
CCTGCGCACCACGAGGACCCTGCTTGGCTGCACTGCTAGCAACATCTGCACTCTGAGCAGGTGTGTTCTTCGATCTGCTGCAGCGAGCCTGGCCAAGGCTTCTGGTGGAGCAGGTAGGGCTTGCTGGCGAGTTTAGTTCAAGAGCCCCAGCAGAGGTAGCAAGTAGGAAAGATTCTTCCAGAGTACAGGAAAGGGCTGATGTGAGGGCCAAAGGGACTGGGCGCAGACACATTGACAGGAACATTCCCGGGGTTCCTGGCTGGTCGCCAAGTGCCTTCCACTAGTAGCATCAGACATGGCTGGGCTGGAAGGAGTGGGTACAGGGGCCAGGTGGTGTTGGGAGGCTTGGAGTACAACACTTAATCCAAGCACAGCAGTCAGCCCTACCCCATACTTCTATCCTTTGAAACTAGATTAATGGCAGATGAAAGAGGGAGAGTGGCTATACATGCTTTCTTTTTTCTTTTAGAATTTTCCAGCTACATGGGTGGGTCTTGCCTCTAGCCTCTTTGCAGGGAGTTCTGCTGAAGGGTTGTGCGCCGGGCCTGCACTCTGGGTCGAATGAGGGTCTAGTGCGCCCCGGGCGGTCTCACTTACACGCCTGGCCTGGGCTCTGGGTCTATTCAGGATCTGGCAGCCGCGGGTCGTCTCACTCCAAGAGAAGAAAGAGGGAGGGAGCGCTGAGGAGAGTTTCGAGTTTGCCTACTTAGCTGGAGGTCCAGCGGGGAGGGTTGTCAGGGAGATAGAAGTTAGGTGCCAAGGGCCCAGCAAGTGTTCATGCTCCCCCCAGCTGCCCAAGCAGCCTACACCCCCTGCATGCATAACCCAAACATGCAGCTTTAGATATTGCACCTAGGCTTCTTGGGTGACACACATCGCTCCAGACCCGGGAGGTGGTATCTGAAACCTGTATCATCACTTGTATCTACTTCCCTAAAACATCACTGAATCTGTGGTTTTTTTTTTTTTTTGTTGTTGTTTTTTAAATTTTATTTGTTTATTTAGTGTGTGTGGCCAGCTCAGCCCACCAGGGGGCAGGGCTGGCTGGCATGTGGTGCTGGGGGATTGAACCGCGGTCCCTGTGCTTTGCTTAGCTTAGCTTGTTCTAAGTAGGTGCTTTAGACCACTGAGCCATCTCACCAGCCCCTGTGGTTTTTGAAGAGATGGTATAAGTATGTTCTTCTAGGTATCTTTACGGCTGAGGACTTGACTAACACACAAAAACAGATTGTGTATATTTTAAGTATTTAATTTTTAAATTGTCTTTTCAACTAAAAGCCTTTCTAGGGGGAAGGTCAGTGACTCAGCTTCTAAATGAATCCTCTCTAATATTTATAGAGACAAATCAATGACATATTGTTTTAATTAAAGTATTTTACCCTTTTCTGACCCCAGAAGGGGCATAAATTTCTTCACTAAATAAGCATTGCACATGACTTAATGTTATGATGTTTAAAGATTTGTCCATACACACCTAGAAGGACAACTAGGAATGAAATAACAATAGCACTTGGGTCAACATACAAGCCAGGGCTGAGATAATCCACCACTGTTTTCTCTACCAAAGGAACTGGCCCATAGCAGAAGATGAGGTCAGAGTTAGTGCTTATTAGTACTCATAATTAAGTTAATAAATTAAGTGTATTGTCCACTCTCTACCAATTTATTTAGCATATTCTTAAAACTTTGAATGAACAGCTATCATTCTGAATCCTTGAATCAAAAATAAATTATTTAACGATTTCAAGTTAAAAAAAAAAGAATTTTCCAGCTACACGCAGAACTTTAGAAAAGACACTACGGCAAGGACACAGCAACGTGTGAAGAGGGCTTATCTAGGATTATGGGTCTTTCCCCCTTCCTCCTTACTTTACATAGGCTCGGATTTAAAAATTAATTTGCTTTATAAGAAAAGCAATGAGTTACCTCAAAGGATGGCAACAGCACAGCTGTAAAGAATTTGAGGTGAACAGAAAGAGGAGGAGTCTAGAAATACAATCGGGTCTGGGCAGAACAGGGCAGGCTGAGTGGTGACCACTGTCAAGGTGGAGGGCTATGGGGGGTAGGGACACTGCCCCCTGTGGCCTCTCTGAGCTTTAGTTTCTCACATGAATGTGGAAACTGATAAATACTTACCTTGTAGGTTGTTTTAAAAAATAAATGAGGAAACTGAAAAGTAAGCTCTGCCACGCCAGGCACAAAACAGGAGCTTTGTCAGCGGGAGCTATTGTTACGTGCATTGCTCGTTGGAACTGATGTCGACCAGCTGCAATCTGAGCTTCTCCCAGAGGGACTCTGCTTCCCCTTAGTAGGTGAGAACTGAGTATCTCCCTCCCACCTTGACAAAGTGGCAGGGGAGCCCATGACCATGCTTCATTTACATAATGAAACCCTGAAGCAGGCCTACTTGTGACGTGCACCAAGGAGAACACAGTCACAGGTTCCTTTTATGCACAGAGGTTTTCTTGAACACCTAGCTTGTTCTCGCCATTATGTTAGGCTTTGTGGATGACACAGAGGACTAGCAGGCACATGTATGTATTTTGCATATGATTTTGGGCCTGGTCACAGGCTGCTCTGTGTATCTTGGGGTGACTTCTGCATTACCTTCTTCAATCAAGCCCTTTCCTCATTTACATAACCAAGAGAGCAGAACAAAGAGTCTCATCAGCAAGGCTATGGCTGGCTCTATATTCTTTGACTCAAGACCTTCATCCTTGTGCTCACAGTGAGCAGGATTCTTAGGACTGCACCGGGAAGAAGTACTGGTTTCTGAAGAAAGAAATATAGTGGTTCTTTCCCAGGAACGGGCTGCTTCTTGCAGAAACTAGGACTCCACACATGTGGTTCTTTGTGAGCCCTGAGGCCACTGGAGATCCACGACAGGCTCTCCAGGCCTGGGCCCCCAGTCACCCTCCTGACTGAGTCTCCTGCCTGCACTACTGGTAACAGGTGAACAACTGCAGCTTGGAGCCCTGGCCTGTGTCTTGGCTTTGCTGTCTGTCAGGTGGTGGAATGAGATGCCACTCCTGCTTGCCTACTGAGCAGATCCCCGCTCCAAGGCCAGAAAATCTAGAAGTCACAGTTCAGCTTCTGCGAATGGGAAAGGCCTTGACACTGGAAACAACTCATTCCCTTCTTTCATTTTTTTTCCCCTGTATGCTTTGCCGCCAACTAGGAGGGGGGTGTGTTATGTACTTTTGCTGTATCCAAGTGGGAGTCTGGGGGGAGGCCAAAAAGGTCTCCCCATTTTGCCCTTGTGGTTGGTGACAGTCTGGCACTGCTGGCTTGGGGGCATTCTGACCACTTGCCTTAGCACAGAGCACCTGCAGCTGTAGCTGCTGTGTATGTAGGCACGGCTGGCTTTGTGGGGTTGAATCTAAAGGTGGCTTTTGCATCTGATGGAGACAGTGGACAGTGAAAGAGTTGGGCTGGGGACCATCAGTAGCCCTTAGGTAGAAGATAGCCATGGTGACCATCCCTTGACACTTGGACCTAAAGTTCTTTTAGCTTTGGGAGCCACAGCCAGCACTCAAGACCCCCTCAGTTCTGCTGACCTAATAGCAGCTGCTGCAGTGTAGCTCCATGCAACTTGGAAATCACTCAGGGCAACAAGTCTTCAAGGCCGAGGAGACAATGACAAGGACACAACTGTCTCAGGCACCTCCACCTCATGAGAGGCACATCATTTGGGGGCCTTTTGAGAGAAACCACAGCTTTTAAAGAACTGAATAAAGTCAAATTTAAAGTCAGGGAGATGCAAACAGTTTCAAAGCAGAAGGAAATAAATGTGCAGGGAGTGAATACAGGTTTTTAGAAACGGTGTGTGTCACGCCACCTGATGACAAGGGTGTTACCTTGAAGCAGGACATCTAATGCCAGATGCAGTACTAGATTTTGGAGGGTTGGCACGTTGCCTAGTTCTCCATCTAGGCTGAATGGTTAGGGCCGGGAGTAGGTCAGGAACAATCTATGTAAAGGAGATTGTAAACAGCTGCTTTAGGGAACACAGAAGGCCTCAAACAGGTGAGCAAGGGGGATGATGAGGGGCCAGGCAGGATGTGCACTGGGGAAAGTCTATACTTCCTGCAGTCAAGGCATCACATGTTTGTGATCCCAGAACTCTGCAAGACTGAGACATGAGGATTCCAAGTTCATCCTGGACCAGGCAACTTAATGAGAAGGAAAAAAAAAAGGGTACCACAATCTCTGGCTTGAAAACATACTGCAAAGCTACTGTGATAAAAACAACAAAGTATTGGCAAAAACAAAACAAACACACAGACCTGAGGATCAATGGAACAGATAAGAATATGTAGACCACTTCAGACATACTCAGCCACCTTATCTTTGACGATGGAGCCAAATATCTTTGCTGGAAGAAAGACAGCCTCTTTTATAAATGGTGCTGGAAAAACTGGCTTTTGCACATGCCGAAGGCTAAAGCTAGACCCATATCTTCCACTATGCACTAAACTAAAATAAAAATAGATCAAAGATCTAAACATTAAAATAGAGACACTAAGTCTGCTAGAAGACAGAATAGGTAGAGGTTGTTATGGTTTGTGTATAATTGTTCCCCCAAAGCCTCATGCAGTCATGGGCAGCTTCTGGAGTTTGTGACTGATTATTGTGGGTGTGGATACTGCACCTGCCCTGGGGCAGGTAATTTGCATTTCAATGTAAGGAGGAAAGAGAAGCTAGCTGCTTGAGCTGCCGCTACCCTTCCCTTTGTGTCTCTTGCTCTTTGTTTTGGCCATGAAAAGTTGTCCTCTGCTGTGTGCTGCTCTGCCTTGGACCCAGGTGAATATGGACTGAAACCTCTAGTAAATGTGAGCTAAATAAACCTTTCCTTCCTTCATTTTGGGTGTCGGATATTTGTCTCAGCAATGAGAGAAGCATAACTAAGCTAGAGGTGTTGAAGATGATGGTGTAGGCAAAACCCTGATCACACAAGAACTATCACAAAGAATCAACAACCAGGATCTCATCTTATTAAAAAGCTTCACATAGCAAGAGAAACCACCAACAAAGTGAAGAGACAACCCACAATGTGGGAAAAAATTTTTGTCAGCTGTTCCTCAGAAGAACTAATATCAATAGTATAGAAAGAACTCAAAAAGAAATTGGACACCCCAAACTAAAAAATCCAATCCAAAAATGAGCATCTGAAATGTGCAGACATTTCAGCCAAATGTCCGTCAACTTATGAACAGATAAAGAAGATGTGTTTTTTTTTTCATACAATGGAGTACTACTCAACCATAAAGGATATGCTTGAGCTATATCTAGGTAAAGGGATGGACCTTGAGAGCATACTTTTTTAAGTGAAATAAACTGGACACACATGAGTAAATACCACATTGTTTCTCTGGTGTGAGAAACGGAGTGTAAATAAGGACCAACATGTGTAACAGATACTGTGAGCTAGGAAGAAAATGTTCAAATGGGAAGGGGAACTAGGCAGTGGGGAGTGGGACAGGAAAGAATTGAAAAGAAGGAAAATGAGTTACAAGGAAGGAATAGAAACAAAACTTTTACAAACAAGGAGGGGAAGAGAGGTTGGAGGAAGCATGGAGAAGTGGAAAAAAGAATCAAACTATATCCTACACAGGTACAAATTCTCTATGATGAATGTGATCATTATGTATACTTAAAATCTACCAATAAATTTAATTAAAAATAATTAAGGCCCTGTATCCAATCTCTAGCATAGCAAACACATGAAAAAATAAAGCCAGAAAACTAGAACATGCTTGCCACACGTGCTCCAGGATGCATGGGGAGTTCGCTAGATGCTGAACTAAGGAAGCAGAGCAGGTGTCCTGGGCCCAGGCTTGGGAGGAGGCTTGCAGAGGGCCGCTGGCATATGGGTACCAGCATTTTTGCTCTTCTCCTGCTCTGTAGGTCACCGAAGCATTGATGGACCAGCGAGCACTGACCATGACCAGGACACACTCACTGCCTCTGGGCTTAAGCCTTGCTCCTCTTACCCTAGTTGTGTGGGAATCACCGACCCTGCAGGAGCTGCCGTGTGGGAAGAGAGGTGATGCCTTCCATTCCTGGCCACCCATCAGCTAGCGCAGCAGAAGCTCCCACAGGGGCCCCAGGGGTGCTCTGTTTCTGAGGATGAGCATGGGGCAGGGTGTGTGTAGAAGCTGAGGTCCAGCGCAGAGGCTGAGAGACCCTGGATCAGGGCCCTTGGGCCAAGGATGGGGCTCAGAAGTGACAAAGTCTGAGCACCTGGGGGGCAGTGCCCTGTGGGCTGGGAGCTCCTTGGTCTCCGAGGTCCAGAAGTGTCCAAAATCTGGAAATTATGTGGTAAAGTCAAAGCGATCTGTTTACTGGAGCAAGACCAAGGCCATAGGAGCCACAAAGCAACATGGCTATGGTGGCGGGGCTGACATGGCCAAGGCAGATGAGGGCCGGCATCTCAGAAGCCACTGAATTAATATTGCCACTGCCGGTACTGATGGCAGGTTACTACATGCTGTGCATTGTACTACAGGCTTCCCAGGGTGACCTCAAAGCAGGCAGAATGCTGCTCCCCACCTCTCCTTTTTGTTGCACGAGGCAGCTGAGGTTCAAGTTAACTCACTTGGCCCTGATTCACTCTCTAGTCCCTACTCCTCAGGTGCTAAGCCACAGGCTGCCTTGGCTCCTACCGACCAGGGTTCCCTCTGCTCATGCTCTTCCCTCACCATCCCTCATCACAGATGACATTACAGAGAAGCACAGGGTTGGGACCCTGCCAGTGCCACTGGCCAGCTGCTGAGAGCAGTGATTTCTTTCACTGGCAATGGGGGGGGGGCGTGGTGGCGGGGAAGGAAGGAGCTTTGTAGTTCCTCCAAAATACTGCCCAGGGGGAGAGAGAGGGAAGCCACGGGAAGGGCCAGGCTCATAGCGCTGAGCAGAGAAGGGAGCAGAACGGGGCAGGAGGAGGGGTCTAGTGGCACTGATCTATAAATGTTTATTGTTTTCATTAACTTTCCCCTGCGTGTTCTTGGGGTGCCACATTTCACTGCACACCAGGCAGGGCAGCAGATGGGAGGAGTAAGAGCCAGCAGCTGGGCTGGGGGCCGAGCTGAGAGGATGCCAGCAGCAGCGTGCCAGGATGGTGGAGAGGTCTCCCTGGCATACACAGGGTTGACTGCCTGCAGCGGGCAGAGGTGGGGCTCTCTGGACACACACAGGTGCCAGCCAAGGCATCATGCTTGGCACCACCCCAGACGGGAAGAGAGGCTGCAGCTTCAGGGATGTCTAAGCAGTCAAGCAGGTCAGGAAGGATGCCCTTTTGGCTGCAGGGGATGTGAGAGCTTCACACACCTGCTCTTGTGTCACCTAGAGCAACACGCTAGGTGGCTGCCACCTCATTCACCCCACTTTGAAAGGAAGAAACAGACACAAGGTGCCAACCTGGAGCAAGTCTCAGAGGAGGCAGGAGGCAGCAAGGGCCCCCAGCCTGCACTGCAGCACCCCCGGAGGGAAGAAGCCTCTATGGGTGCCTCTCCTTGAGGCCCTCTGCTGCATGCTTTCTGGCCTGAGCTCACTTGCTGGTCCTGAGTCCCGGGAAGGAGGTGTTGTGCCCCATGGTATGACTGAGCACCTTCACTAGAAAGAAGCTAAAGGCTGCCTCTCCATCTGCGCAGTTCCACAGTCAGAGTCCGTGAGAGAGTCTGGACTGAGAGCCGGGGGATTCCAGCCCAGGAAAGCGCCCAGGACTGGGCTGGGCTGTGGTTTCAATTTCTGTTACACTGTTTCTCTGCCTCCTTCTATGCCCATCCACTTTGCACGTGGACTGGCTGGCTAGTTCCTTTAACATGGAGTTTTTAAGTCCCATGTAAATATGGGACTTAAAACAGCATGTGGGGAGGAGACGCAAAGACACCTGTGCTCCCCGGTTGGCGGCCACTGCCATACGTGACTGCAGCACATGGAGCAATGGGAGGGGCGCTGGCCCAGCCCTGGGAAAACGCAGCGTGCCTGCTGCCAGCTCCTCCGGTACCCAGGGGAGGGCCTCAGAAGACAGCCCCACTCAGAGCCAGCTGTGGCTCATCCCCCCACACATCCCGGCCTTTGTTCGCGGGTGGATCATCTCTGCTCTGATGAGTGTGGTGTCAGCCTCAGCATCAGCAGGGGGCTGCATCTACCAGGGCCTCTGGTCCTCCTGCTCTTTAGATGCTGAGCTAAAATCGGAGCTCAAGACTTCCTTCAGCAGGGAGTCTGCCAAGCTGTGGGCCGTGGTGGACTGCGAGAGAGCACCCGCAGCACTCCTGCAAGGCGCTTTCCTCCCCCTGCTCAGTTTTCCCCTCAGTTCCTCCAGTGGGCCCTGTGGGTAAGCAGGGGAATGGGGGCAAGAAGAGCACCGGCTTTGGGGTCAGAGGACAGAGGTGCACATTCTGGCTGCTCAGCAGCGTGACCGTGGCTGAGGCCATGCCAGCCTTGGTCTCCTGAGCTGTGAGATGGGACAGCAAGGTCCAGGCAGCTGTACGGGTCACAGGAAGAGCTGGTGCCACCGTTAACTTCCATGCCGTCGCAACTGCCAGACATCGGCGAGTGGCGTTTGCCTACCATAAGCTGTGCGCATGCTCCATCCTCTGAGACAGGCTTCCAGACTGCTCCACCTGCTGACTTTCAGAGAGGCTAGGCCTCTTACAGATGTTGGGCTAGCTGGGGTGTGAGTGGTGTGGCGCTGTGGCCTTCCCACCAGTGTACACCTTCTGAAGGGTGGCCCATCACTGGCGGAACCCAAGCTCCGGGTTGCTCCTCACAGTCCTACATAATCTGGTCTTGGACTCTGCCCCAGCTTCACTTCATACCAGTCTCCCATGTCCTTGAGCTTCCGGGAAGGTCCTCAACATGCCAGCCTCTGCCCCCAGGCCGCAGCGTGTGCTGTGTAAAGCACTCCTTCCCACTCTTTACTTGGTTGGCTGCGGATAATCCATAGGTCTAGGTGTATCACTTCCTCTGGGACGCTTGGCCTGACCGCACACTGTCATCTTCACACACTGAACTAAGTTAGATCTCTCTGCTGGAGTCACATGACAGGATCCATCAGCACTTATATATGTGGGTGCTTGCTTATGGATCAATGCTCATCTTGTGCAAGTCGGCACGTGCTGTCCCTGTGACCATTGTGGTTTGGCACATGATGGCATCTCCTACGGTGTGGACAGAGTGCACGTACACTTGATGGAGGCAGCAATAAGGAAGAATGGGGAGACACTACTAGGTCCAGACCAGTGGAAAGGCAGAGGGCTCCAAGTGGTGACACATGGGTCCAGGACAAAGACTCAAGGGTAGGCTGTCTGCGTTTACAATTCTAGAGAAGCAGCTATAAAAGCGGATGTGCTCTCAGGCCCTGGGAAAGACGCAGATGTGGTTTTAGTCTGCTGTGGCTGGTGTCCAGAGTGCTCTGGGAGCTGAGAAATGGGCCAGGAAATAGGAGGGCTCTGTGGAGGGACTGGACACTGCCCATGTCCTCATGGGGTGGCCCTGCTTCCAGGCATCCAAGATGGTTGTAGCCTCACCAGGACCTTAGGCTCATCAGGGAAAAGGGCTTTGTGAATGCAACCAGGGTGAGTGACATACAAGCTTTCCCTCAGGTGTCCACAGCCTTGCAGTCCTAGGACCTGTCCCCACTATCTCCAAGCTTCTCTGGAGCATTTATCCTCCAGACAGCAATTACAAAGTTGAACAGCAAAGGAAGGGGAGGATGGACAGCCAAACAGGAAGCTGGGATAGAAGCCACTTTCTTAAAATAAAATACTTCATATCCATGCCAGCTACACAACACTCCTCCAGTCCCTCCCAGAGCCCTGCAATTCCTCCTCACATTGTCCACTTTCTGACCCCGTGCTCTAGTGCAGGGCTAGGATGTTGATATAGAAATGAGATAACAGTCCTACCATGCACCATCACTTTTTAGGGCACTTGAGCACCCAATGATGGGTAATCACTCTACATTCCCAAGCCATGGCCACTGTGTCCATGTGTTCACTCACGGACACAGGGTCCTTGCCAGGCAGAGCGATGCCACACCACTGGACTGACCCCTGATTCAATAGAACTCACTGCCGAAACACAAGTCAGGAGGGAAGGAGATGGCGTGAGTCCAAGGAGAAGCCACTTTTCCACTACAGTGTAGGAAGAGCCATGTAAGATCATAGGTGACTACTCTTTGGTGGTATTGGGATTGACCCCAGGATCCTTGCACTGAGTTACACCTGCAGCCCTTTTTAAATTTATTTTGAGATAGGGTCTGAGTTGCTCAGTTGCTCAAGCTGGGCTCACACTTGTGATCTTGTGGCTTCAGCCTCCTACAGTAGGGGTCTTGGGTACATAATGAGCAGAGGAAGAGCAGCCCAAGCAAAGGGCCTAGCTGAGGCCTGGTGTGGGCAGAAAGGGTGGTATTAACAGAAGAAGTGGTTTCTCTATTAGCTGGGTGCACAATTAGGCTGTTTATGAAGCTAGAGGGCCGTGGTTTCGACAACTCCCCTGTAGCTGTTTTGTTTAGCTGCCATAAAACCACACACTTCATGAGTTCTGCCTCCCCGTACCATGGAGATAGATGGCTCATCAGTGTTTGGAGTCTGAAGGAACAGGAGAGGAACCAGAATCAGATACTGACTTGGTGCCCTTCACAAAGCGCTCCCCATTTAATCTTCATGAAAATCCCATCAGGTAGCTACCATGTCCTGCCAAGAAAACCCAAGCTTGGAAAGGCTATGCAATAGTCTCAAGGTCCAGTGGCCTGAAAGTGATGAAGATGGGGCCAGAGCCCATGTCTCCCTTCTGTTCGGCTACCTGCCACACTTCCTTGCTTCTCACAGAGGCAAGACAGAGTGAGAACTTAGGAATTCGGCTGTCTATCTGGTTGAACCACCATTTGTTTACAAAGCAATAAAAGCAGGCACTTCCTGTACCAGAAGTCTATTTTTTCTGAAGAATCTTCCAGCACATGGCTCCCAAGAAGATCTGTCCAAACTGCCTGTAATATACTTGGTAAACATGAGCCAGAAATAATTAGCTAATGAGCTAACATCAATGCTAATTATCTGCACTCGTGGAAGTAAGTGTTGATGTAGGAATAAAAAGCTGAAGAACGTTCCTAGGATGGTGGGGCTACCTTGTGCTGTACCCCCAGCCCTGCCTGGCATTTCTGCCTGTCTCTGTCCAACAGGAGCTCGTGTGTAGGTGACCTTCTATACTGATGCACTCAATACCTCACCCTTCTCCCACCCTGTGTCCTTTGTCTCGCTCTTCTGTCCTGGAGGTATTTCATCTTGAATTCCATTTTATTCTCTGCCTATTGGTCTTCAAACCTCAGATTTCCATACTCCCCACTCTTTGCCTTCTTTGATGGTACTGGGGATTGAGCTCAGTAGCATGGAGCTATACCTCTACTCTCTCCCTGGGGCTCTTGCTGCATTTCCTAAGCTAGACTTGAATTTGGTACTGCCACGTCTCGTGCTGCCCAGTAGCTGGATTTATAGGCTTGATCCCCACGACTGGGATAAGCCTGCACCTGGCATTCAGCAGCAGGCCATGGTGCCTCGTTGGCTGCAAGCCATCCCTGCTTTCCCGGTCCTGAAAGCCATCCCTGCTTCCCCGGTCCTGACCCTCAGAAGCCCAGGACACGTGGTCCTGGAGGAAAATCTGCGAGGCGTCGCAGCTCAGTCATCCCAAACACACTTTCCTAAATTTGACAATATCTGACCAGTTATTTTTGTGTGACATGATGAAAATAATATGTGCTCAGAAATGTCACCCTAGCATGTAGTTTTTGGGGCATGAAAGAACACGTAACTTTGTTTAATCTGTAACAGTTCTGTTTAAGCGGAGATGATCATCC
Source organism: Octodon degus (assembly GCF_000260255.1). NCBI lineage: Eukaryota > Metazoa > Chordata > Mammalia > Rodentia > Octodontidae > Octodon > Octodon degus. The sequence continues at coordinate 456,148 of NW_004524692.1, read as the reverse complement.
CTGCTTTACAGACAAGCACACTGGATCTGTGGGACGCTGTAACTTGTCATTAAGGGATCACTCCGGAATTAGAGTTGGTCAGTCTGAGCCCCAAATCTATACTCTTTAGATCCTGCTTGCAAATCCGTAAGAGTTAAGGATATGTAAAGACCAAATATATGTAAGTGACACCTTAAAGGAGCTTTACAAAGAAATATTTGAGAATATAAAAGTCTTTATGTAAGTAAACACTGTTAATTTTTTGTTTTATAAGTTTTTTCAAAACCTTTTTTTTTTTCTTGCGATACTGAGGATTGAACTCTGGACCCTGTGCTTGCCAGGCAGGTGCTTGTGAAGCTGAGCTATATCCCCAGTCCCCAAAATATACCTACATATCTAAATTTGCATCCATCCATCCATCCATCCATCCCCCCCCCACAACCCACCCCTCCATCCAGGGCCCTGAATAGGTACTGGGCTGAAAGAGATTAGAATGAAACATCCGTGTTGTGTCATAATTCTGGGTACAAAAGATGGCTGTCAGCTGCGGGGTTATATACAGAGGACCTTATGTTTTCATTTCCAAGCAGCCGCTTCAGGTCCCTGCCTGTCCCATGGCTCCCATCAAGACATGAGGGGCTGACAGGACAATCATCTCCTTTTACTTTTTATTTTTCCTGGCCCTGTGTGACCCAGAATCCACAGATCCCCATTCAAAAGCCTTCTTTTTGTATATCATGTCCCTCCATCCCTTCTCACGTGTAAAGAGGCTAAGAGACTGAGCCTGCGCCAAATGAGCAGAGGACAAGCCCCAGAGAAGTGTGTCAGAGCAATTCTCGGCAGAATAAAAGTCCCAAGCAGCAGGGCTTCTCAGGGGCTATGAATGGCAGGCAAGCTGGTCACAGGGGAAGCACTCTATTATGTTTTTTAAAGAAGGCAACAAAATTAGCAGATGTAGATTGGTCACCAGAGGTAAGGCAAGCATTGATTTTTGAGGGCAGATTTGCATTACTATGTCCTGACTGGCTGGGATGATCTGGGATAGGGCTGCTGCGGAGAGAAAATCAGAGTCCTGGCATTAATCTCTGTGCAAGAGGACACAGGCTTGGGAGTGGCGTCCCGGGCAGGTTGTGTGTACACATGTGGGTGTTCTGAGTGCATGCTTTAGGGAGCCACGGAGCTGGGAGGTGGAGGGATGCAGGAGACCAGCTACAGAGCTGACCTCAACAAGAAATGCTGAACGCATCCTGACAGGAAGTCACTTGTGTGGGACTGTACATAGGAATGTGCCCAAATCCACAGCCACATGAAAAATGGGGGAAAGTGAGGGGCAGGAACAGGGGAGGTGGGGAGGGTGACACTCAAATGGACCTCAGTGAGGAAAGAGGCTGCCATCCAGAGGAGAGGGAAGGAGAGGGCAGGAGTGTATGGATAGACAGGGAAGCTGGGTCCTGCTCGCTTCCTGCGTGAATCAGTCCCCACACCCTGGTGAGCTCCGCTGGGAAGTGTGCGTGCAGCAGTGACCTCAGCTCTCTAGCAGGCGCTGAAGTGGGCACTTTCCAATCAAGGTGGCCTCAGTACCACCCCTGCCCGTGCTGCAATGCATGGAGATGAGTCTGAGAATTCCTGCTGTCATGTTGTGTCAGGGTAGATTTCCTCTGGCTTCAAACAGTCTTTATTCTTTATCAAAACCAATAGCACAGCAGTATCCTATGGAAGTAAGGACAGAACACGCCTGAATTTTCCTGCAGTGAGATTTTGACCATGCAGCACCGATTGCAACAATCAGGACAGTCACATGTCCTGGAAGAAGCCCTGAGAGGAGCAAGGGGTGCTTAGGGGCCATGTGAGGCTGAGATGTGCCCTCCCCTGCAACAAGATGCCGTGCTGGCTTCTGAGGCTTCAAAACATATGGTGAATGGTTATATTTAAAGAAGTTATTACAATAAAAGACACATTGTCAAGAATGATGGGATGAGGACATTAAGAATGAGGGGGGGTATTTTGAGGGAGATTAATGGCAATGTTTCTTGGACTATAATAACTTTTTCAAAAACTTAAACAGTCATTGTATTTTTTATTGCACCTCATGTTTTCATGCTGAGGGCAGACAGTATTTCACGCTCAGTTCCTCACTTACTGCTCAGCACAGCACTTCTGTAAGCAGATAATATTAGACCCATGTTATGGACGGATAGCCTGTGACTTACTAAGTTGCAACTTAATGATTTCTTGACTCTATAGTGATGCAAAAACAACATGCATTCAGTAGAAACTATATTTTGAATTTTGGATTTTAATCTAGGTAGTGATGTGCAGGATGACCCTCTCATGGCTTGAGGTGGGTAAACAACACCCCTTTCATTACAGTGGACCATGTGACCAGACTGCAAAGTTCAGTAGTCTAGGTATGTTAAATGCATTTGGACTTAAGATATTTTCAGGTTAGAATGGTTCTGTCAGGACACAACCCCACGGTAAGCTGATAAGTATCAATGTGAGCAAATATGCTCAAGGAGCTGGGGCAACTTGTTCAAGTGAGCAGATTATTAGGCGGTGGAGCGGGCAGGCCTCCACAGGACACTTCTATGTGTCAGTAGGTACAGCCCACTCTGTCCGTTCATGCTGCCCTGGAGGGTCCTGCAGGAGCAAGGCTGCCCACATGAAGCCTGCCCTCGGTAGCTGCATTCTCGCTCCCAAAGGGCTGGTCCCAGCCCCATGCTGGGTAGCTTCCCTTCCTTCCGGTACTGCACACTCAATGCAGTGGCCTCTCCAGTGCTAGATGAGGGTCCAGAGCACTAGGGTAGGGAGAGGCACCCATCCCAGGAGGATTCAGGTAGCAGCAGAGTGCCTAATGTCCCTGTGCCTGAGACCACAGAGACAGAAGTCTGACAAATAAAAAGGAGTGGGCCAGGAACCAGGACAGGTGGCAGAACAGCTGATGGAGGCACAGAGACCAGCATGCACAGCCCTCCTGGGGCTGTCCTGAGGCCCAGGTGCACCTTGGGAGATGTGTGCTCTTCATAGCTACCCAATTCTGGGGGCCAGGCTGTCCAAAGCCCTCCAGGGGAGTGGGACCATGACCACAGGGGAGTGGAGGGGTGCCACCACTCTTTGCTTTTTATATTAATTTTATTGAGAAAGAAGTAGCAATGAGACAGTTTCAAAACAGGCTAGTAGGACAGTTACAATAATTAATACATTGCATGTTGTTGTCTTTGTAGTAGTTATTCATAGGACAAGATGCAGACATGATATCTTGTCTAAACACTATTAGTTCAAAACTTTCTTCTCATTGAATTAAGAGAAAGTAGCTGTATATCTATACTAACTATCTATGCTAACTATATAGTTTTTTTCTGCTACAAAATGGTCCTTCATTTATATTCTCCTTTTTTGTTTACTTTTGTCAGAGTTGGGGTTTCAGGGTAAATCCTGAGGGGATTTGACTGACCTTGTCAGATACAAAAGTTACATTTCTTCTTATATAGGTCTTGCTTTATCCTTGGTCTTAACCATCCAGCAGAAAAGTATAAAAACGAGGTATGAAGAAGTAAAGCCATATTAATATGCTGAGCTGTGAAAGACTCAAGTCAACAACTTCTGACACTGTCAGTCCTACGGATAACCCACTCCTATTATGGACCACTGGACTATATTGGAATATTCTGCTGAATTCAGGCACCTACAATATATGAATTGCTCTTCTCAATTGAAGTTCATAGCCACACCTCCACCTCTGACTGCCAGGTACAGGCCCTGGAAAGGGGCTCACTCCCCTGCCTCTGCCAACTCCTGGCTGCCCACAGGGACCTCAGGCCTTTCTAGAACCCTGTTACTCAGTCCTGCCAGGAAGAGGACAGGGGGAAAACAATGGCGGGGAACTGCCTAAGGGCCAGAGGGGGTGAAAGACGCACAGACCCTGTCATAGAGGTCTCTGGGGCTGGAGTACAGAAGCAAACCAGAAATGACTTGCGGGTGATCTCCATTGGGAGGGAGCAGTAGGTGTGGCTCCGGAGGACCAGTGACACGACTAACACGGAGATAACCAGATACTAAATGGAGGACACAGCAGATGGAAATGAGATCTCTCAGCTGGAAGCAGCGACACCTAAAAATACTGAGCTGCGGTTCTTCGAGGAATGCCCAGTGGCCCACATTCAATCTAGGAGGGCTTCTGGATTACGGGGTAGAGTAAATAAAGAAGATCATCTAAGCAGCATAACCATAGGTTTTTAGCTTAAAATGACATCTGGCGCCAACACATTGTCTTTGAGAAACTCAAATTGCCAGTCGTCCCAGGAGCCTCTGCTGCTCTCAGCAAATTTCCATCTTGGGTTGCTCTGGCTGGTGGGAAGAACAGACATCTGGATTTCCCTTGGGTCGTGGAGCCTCTACTGTTGTGCAGGAGCCACTCTAGGGAACAGGCTGGTCACTGGGCAGCACAGGGACTGGCCACTCAGGCAGGGGCAGCTCATAGCTGGCCATCCCACAGTCCTTGCATAGACCAACATCCTCTCATCTCTCTTCCAAGAAAACAATCTTGCCCAGTGTGGTGATGCACACCGGTAATCCCAGAACTCTAGGAGGCTGCGACAGGAGGACTATGACTTACTTAGTGAGACCCTGTTTGAAAAGAAAAAAGAGGGCCAGTGAAATAGCTCAGTGGATTAAAGCACCTGCAAGCAGACGCAGGGGACTGGGCCCGCCGTGCCAGCCCCACCCCCAGGGCATGCTGAGATGCGATTGGGACTGGGTGTGGTGGTGCACACCTATAATCCTGGCTTTTGGGAGGCTGTAAACAGGAAAATCACTATGAGTCCAATCTAGCAGTGAGACCCTGAACACGCTGTACAGCCTTTCCTAAAATACAAAAAAAAAAAAAAAAAAAAAAAAAAAAGAAAGAAAGAAGGAAAAAAGAAAAAAAAGTGTAGCTCAGTGTGGAAGCTCTGCATTTAATCTCAAGTAGTGTATGAAAACTCACACAAAAGAACCAAAACAAAAACAACTTCCACTACAGAGCTTTGACATGGTTAGCCCGCAGCATATCCTTTGTTAAGAAGGAAAATTCTATGGCAGATCTAATTCCTGGTTGTATAATGGCCTAGAGATGTGACCAAGGGTGTATCACTTAGCATTTTATGCCTCAATTTTCTTACTTAAAAAGCGTAAGAATATCTCTGACTGCCTTGAAATAGCCAGTCCTTCAGTGTTCAATGTCCTCTACTCCTAAACCACTTCTGGTCCCAACCAGGTGGCCTTCCCCCTTGAACACCTACTATGACAAGCGGGTATGCCTCCCCACATCCTGACCTTTGACTCATGAAGTCAGCTGGTTGCCAGGGAAACCAGCCTGCAGTCTTGGGATCCAGAGATGATGAAGGGCTGGCTTCAAAGGAAAAAGAGCAGGGATTTCTCACCAGCCCTGACCCTGCTATTCCCTGGGAATCATGAAATCCCAACTTCAGATCCTTACTCTGCTCAGCTGGGTATCTTTGAAGAGCAGGCAGTAAGAAACTACAATGCTGTCTTACTTCTGACGCTGTAGACATTATTCATTATCTTTTCTCCTCTGTGCCTTAGGCCAATGAAAGTGGTGAGCAACTGCTGGGTTTTTTCTCATGCGCTGCTGGCCAGAGCCCAGCTTGTAGCCAACTTCACCACTGCGCTCTTGCTTGCTTTTCGCTGAAGCAATGACTATGTCACATCTGCACATGGTTGGTGGCTGGATGGCGATGGGGACTTCAGAGCTTTGAACTGAGCCACACAGAGAACCCTCAAGCCCTAGTTATGGAGAGAAGAACAAGGACCCCCAGATGGTTAGTGATGGGGTACTGACCTCACCTGGAGAGCTTGGGAGGCTGAACATATCTGGGCTGGAAGACAGAAAGTACAAGGAGTAAATCATCCTGGGACAGGCAAGGAGTTAAAAAGTTGTAGGTGTGAGCATTTTCCATCACTGTGTAATCAAGTGTGGAGGGACCTGTGTCCCATCGATGTGTATAGGCACCACAGAGGAACCTCAGAAGTCCCTGCTGGGAAAACAGGAGAAGCAACAAATAAAATGGCCAAGGTGATGGGGAACCTGGAGAAAGGAAGATCAAAGGTCTCTGTGTGAAGAATACAAGCCAATGGGCCACTGTAGACAGGGCTCTCTGGACCACCCCAGAAATACTGGCCCAGGTTGGCCCTGCCTTCTGCCTCCTAGGGGCAAGCAACTGTGAGTCCAAGAGGCTAGGCTCTGTCTGAGGATTGGCACATCTTCCCTTCCTACATTAATGAAACCCCAAATGTAGGAAGGTTGTTCAAGCTAGGCACTTTCCAAGACTAACGTGTAGGGACAAGGGAAAAATCAGCTTGCTATCTGCATCCCATCTAGTGGGTGACCTCTGCTTTCTGAGCTCCAGGTTGAGGGTGTGATGCTCATGATCTCACCAAGGGTGGAGAGAACATCAGGAACCTCAGACATGGCTAGAGGCACCTGCTGTGGAGGCTGAGTACTGCAGCACAGCAATGACACATGAGCCATGGCTCACGCGCACTATTCCTCCTGAGCCTAAGGTCTGTTTTGGAAATGCACTAAGTTTCTTGTTGTACTTATGGTAACTGGAAATATCACTTCTTTTTGGCCACCCAAAGTGACAGAAACATCAAATACACAAGGTCAAAGAATATATCTTTGTAACAGAGAACTGTCAAGCAGTTACAGGACTGGATGACTTTTATATAGGATTTTTGAGGAGAAGCAATGAATACCAATCATCAGAGTTCACAGCACAATTGCTGGCACATAATACGAGCTCAGAAATGTCTAATATTGTCATCTAATTTCCTATAACATTTAAAATATAATGACCCACAGAGCAGGGCTTCTGACTTCTTGGAGGCTACCTCCTTTATATGCCTTTCCGTGCTTTATCATACCTTGGCTGAATTTCTATCCAGGTCATAGAGATTTTGCCTAAGAGAACATAAATTCAGTTAGTTGCATGAGCCAGGTTCTCAAAGACTTTATTAATATCGAGAGACATTACTCAGAACTGTGGCTTCCCGGCTATAATTTTGCAATCTCATCTCCAGAGGCAACCGGGCCTCTCTGGCATTGCTTGCTGCCTCTGTCTAAATTCTTGAGGTGGATCTCTCCGCTGGCTCTGCAATCTTCTTTAAGCTTAGTCATTCCCATCTTTAAAAAAGATTTACTGGGGACCTATGTTCTTAGTCATTGATCCCATTTCTATTATAATTGTGCTCACAATCCTGGTCCCTGTATGGGTAGACACAGAAGAGATTGGGGTGCAGGGGAAATAAAGGTGTGAGCCTAAAGCTCAATCTATTCCTTGTCTTCTGAGTGTGACCTCACTTTCTGCCATTTGTTAAAATCTCCTGATCAGGTTTTTCAGCTTCACAGTCTGAATTATCTTAGAGAAGCCCCCCTGGAGCTCAGAAGCCAGTCTCCCTTGGAATTTGCCTCCTGACTGTGGCACAGACGTGGCTAAGGTAGGTCTGTGAGGCAAGGCTGCCCACCAGGATTTTAACAACACTGAGTCCACTGAAAACCGGAGAACACATCGTTTCCCACTCTGGTGCTCTTTTCTGCACAGGTCAGGAGTGGCCATAAGACACAGGTGCAGTCTCATAGAGAGGCAGGCACCTTCAAGTTCCTGTCATCCAACCGAAAGTGGAGGGAAACACCACCACCACTGTGGGCTAGATGCCCCCAGGAGTCCATGAGCACTTCCTCCATGCCTGGCTGTGGGTGGAGTGTTCCACATAGTTGCCTCATTTCACTTTGGCAACAAGGGCATAGGACACATGGGGTCATTAAAAACTATGGTGAATGCTTAAAAAATTATTATAGTAAGAGACACCACTAAAGCCCCTCCAAATCCTCCTCCTTTTAAAAATGTATTTAGTACAGGGTCTAGGGGTCTACAGGGTCTCACTACATAGATCAGACTTGTAGTGATTCTCCTCTTTTCAGCCTCCCAACTGCTGGGATAAAATCCTCCTTGAACACATTCATCCCATCATTCTTGTCACTTACTCTTTTTTTTTTTTTTTAATGTGTTTAGTACAGGGTCTACAGGGTCTCCCTACACAGATGGGACTCATAGAGATCCTCCTGTTTCCAGCCTCCCAAGCGCTAGGATTATATGTGCATGCCACCAGGCCCAGTCTTGAAACCTGGTCCCTGCGCCTGCCTATGCAGGCACTTTAGTCTGCTGAGCTATCTGGCCAGACTTTCTGAGGCAGATATGGAAATTCTCTTTTGTGAGTGTCTGTATGGGCCAAAAATATAGTCAATGCTGCTGCTGAGTATCATCTCATGAAAAAGGAGGCTCATAAAGACATCACCGAGTGTTCTCATCCTCCTTACTCACTGGATCTGGCACTGTTTGACTTCCAGTTCTTCTTGAAAGTCAAATGACCATGAAAAGTAAACATTTTGAATGTATTCAGGATATCAAGGTAGCTATGACAGTGACACTAAACACACAGAAGACTTCCAGAACTGCTTCTGAAAATGGCAATAAGAATGGGACAGTGTGTTCAAAGCAAGAATGAATTTTCTGAGAGACAACTTAGGTTGCGTGTCCTAAGCTAATAAATTTTAAAAATTGTGCAAGTCTGGCCAGATAGCTCAGAGGACATCTGCTTAGGCAGATGCAGGGACTGGGATTCAATTCCTGGTGTGCTGTGCCAGCCCCGCCCCCAGGGCACACTGAGACAGCGAATGAGACTGGGTATGGTGGTGCATGCCTGTAATCCCAGCATTTGGAAGGCTGAAAACAAGAGAATCACTAGGAGTCTGAGCTATGTAGTGAGACCCTGTACTAAATACATAAAAAAATTTTAAAACTTGAAACACATACTGTATTTTTCAATCACACTTGGTACATTAATAGGGTTACATTTTACAGATGTAGAAATGGAGATGCAGAGAGAGCGGTTGTGTGATTTACCCAAAGTCACTCTCTGAATGTGCACCAAGCCATTAGATGCCAATGTCTGGATACTTGGGAAATGGCCTTAAAAGCGCATTGTTCGGTTGCCAGCTTAGAAGCATAAGAGATTGTTTTTTAGAGTTTTGTAATTAAAATATAAAAATATAGAAATGCTGGGAAGCCGATTTGGGTGTGCAGCCTCATGGTCATTCAGCCTGAGGATGGTTAGTGGCCCCCATACCTCACATTCTGTCCCAGTTGAGGTGCAAGCAACTAGCAGAGGCCTGCTGTCCTCACTCAGGGTTCCTGTCAGTAGGCCCTGACTACAGCCCTCCCCCAAAGGGGGTGGAGGCTGCAGGCTTCCTGGGACACAATGCCGTATAGGGAGGGAGACACAAGGTACAGGATGACAAAGCCAGCCGTGAAAGCCCTTCTCCTCCCTTGTAGCTCTATGTTCAGACGGCTTCAGAGCTCCAGCGTTGGTTGACTCAAGTGTTAAACAGTTAGGTTCAGGGCTACCTCAGAGTCACAAGGATTGAGCATGACATGAGAACACGCTTAGAAGTTTTATAAACCATAGCAATTGAGTATATAAATTTACTTTCATCAGTATATGAATGACCATTAGGATTTACCCTCCAAAGATATTTGAATTTGAAGAGGAATTTAATGACATAAATGGTGCTCAAATGCATGGGATGTGTAGGTGGCCTCAGAACTGCCAGAGTGGGTCCTGCCACATCTTCCATCCTCTAGCTGGCAGGAAGGACCAGGGCAGTGTGGTGGTCCCTCTGAGAGGCACCCACCCTCTTCTCTCACTCTAATTGGCCTTTCCTGTATCCTCTCCCAAGTGCCTCACCTTGAGTAGCCCTGGTTGCCCAAGGAACTGGTGTTTCCCAGCATAGAGGGGCTGCACACTGGGTGAGAAAAAGGCAGAACGTGGGCATAAGTGAGCACAGCTGGAAAACCTGAGACCTTCACTCACCCCCGTCCTGCAGAGATAGAGGTAAAGTGGAGGAGGATCGGTGTGGGTGGTACTGTCAGGAGCCAAACTGGTACGAACCAACGCAGGTCACACAAGGAGCTGAGGAGGCTGGCCCACCTGGACCCTCAGCACTGCCTTCCCATTAGGGCCACCAGCTAGGAGGTGCTTGCTGAGCATGCATATCCTTCAAGCAACAAGACACAACAACATATAATTCACCACTTATCCTTTCACCATTGGCCTGGAGGCCTCCCAGGTGCAAACTATGCTGGACACCTTTGGAAAATATGACAGACGATGATAAACATGCTTCCATTGTACACTGCAGGCACTCAAACAAATCTGTGTTAGTGTATTACCCACTGCTAGGACAAAATGCTGACAGCCACAACTTAAAGGGGGAGAGGTTTATTTTGATCCATAGTTTCTCAGAATTCGGTCCATGGTCAGCTGGCTGTAAGGCAGAGACATCAAGGTGGAACAGCGTGGCAGGGGGAAGCTGCTTGCCCAAAAGAAGCCAGGAGGTAGACAGCAAAGGGAGATGCTGCCTACAAAGAGGCGCACTGTCCAAAGCAATGACCCTCTCTGACCCAGGCGACCCCTCCTAGCAGCATGTTCAACTGTGACTTAATCAGTGGACAGAGCCATTGCTGAGGACAGAGCCCCCCAACCCAGTCACCTTTCCAAAGCCCCACTCTGAACACATGAGATTTTGGGGGATTTTTTAAATTTAAATCATAAGATGTGACATAACATTATAAATGCACACTTCTATTGCACACAGGAGGTACTCCCATATGTATTTTCTAATTGAATTTTCAGAACAAATTTGTGCAGCACAGGTTCTAATGGCCATTTAGAGGTTGGGAAACTGAGACTCAGGAAGAGAGGGTGCCTTAGGACACAGTTATTAAAACAGCAGAAATTGAAGTCCATTGGTAATTTCATTCATGAAATGGCTGGCACTTTTCAGAATTGATTTTGATGAACTTTGGTACAGACCTGTCATCTTTGGAAAAGGACTAGCATTTAGAAAGTTCTATAAAGTTTGATTGCTTTGTACCTCCCACAAAGATTGGGGCATACAACTGAGAAAAATTCTCCCGTACTAAATTTTAAGAAGAAAAAAAGAAGTGTACATTAAACAAGAAAAGTGAGCAGCTGGGAAGATTTCCAATCAGATTTCCAGCTGGACTTGGGAAAACTGTGGTCTGCCCTGTCTTGTAACAGAGAGTAGGGCTGGGGAGCAAGGAACCTTCACTCATCTCTGCCTGTGCTAGAGACCTCAGAGGACACCAAACAGGGCCTTCCCAGAGAAGAGCACGGGCTGCTGATTCTCTACGTAAAAGCAGACAGCAGTACAGCTTAGACATTTTTCCTCCCAAAACTCAGACACCACTGCTATTCTGCCAACATCTTGGCAGGGTTCGGCTGCATCTGCCTCAGGAGTGCCCTGATTCCCAGGCACACAACTTAGTCTTACAGAAGTTCTCTGCATTCTCCATTTGATGGCATAGAGGTAGTGATTCTCCAGAGTTTTGCTGGAGTAGGAGAAGAAGGGGGAATGAGAGACTCAGGGGGAGTATGTGACACTACTGTTCTTTCAAGACGCAAAAGAAAGCAGTGTCTGGTGCCTTCTCATGAAACAGCATGGTTTGTTCATTCCCCCTGTGAATGTGTGCTGAATGCCAGAGTCTGTGCTAAGCTCTGGGAGCACAGGAGCGAAAAAAAAAATGGTGTTCCTGCGCTCAAGGAGCTCATCTGCTGGGGCAGAAACAGACACCAAGCAAATAAAGGTGATGAGCAATAAGGGACGCTTTCCAGGACAGACCCACAGAGATGGCTTGAGAAGGTTGTCACAATGTCATTTTCAGCAAACAATGGATGAAATGAGGGAGAGAACCACATCCACAGGGCTGTTTGGAGAGAACATGATCCAGGTATGGGGCGACACAGGCCAAGGCAGTGAGGTGGGACTGCCTCATGAGTCTGGGGGTATTTCTTTTATATTTCCTATGTGTTAGGCATGTTGCAGTGTTTGGGATGAACAAGTTGGGGCCCCTGCCTTGATGTAGCTTGTGATTTGGCAAGGGTTGGAAGATAAAGAAGGGGAAGGATCCAGTGCTCCGTGGTAAATATTGGGGTGGTGGTGGATAGATTTGGAGGGACTGAGGGTCCAGAAAAGGGCTTCCAGAAACAATGACATTAAAGCTGGCAGGTACAGTTGTGAAATATGCCAGAAGCCAGTGGTGTTCTGCACCCAGCTTTACTCTTTCCCTCCTGATCAAATCCTTTGATCTGAGTTTCAACTCCCTTGTGCATAAAATAGGCATAACATGACTTGTAGAGAAACTCTAAAGAGAAAGCAAGGTCAAAAGGGTGAAAATGCTCTGAAGACTGTAAAGCCCCAGGAAGATGTAAAATACTGCCACCACCTCACTACTCTGCTTTGTCTTCCCACGCACTCGTGACCCCGTGTGCACCGGAGCAGATGGCACACAGGCTTTTAGCACAGCAGCTCTTGTCCGTCCACCAGGCCTGGGCACTCAGTCTGAAAAGCTGGAGAGCCCGGCTTTTCTGCCCAAGGCCTAATTGCCTGCTGTGGCCTCCAGACATACGGTGGCTCTCAGTGGGGCTGCTGGAGGCACCACCCATGTGGCACTTGCTCCAGTGGTCAACTGGAATTGCTCAAACATGTGCTAACTCCTGTTTGCTTGTGGGTTCATCTTGTCTAATCGGAACTGGGGATGGGACCTGGCCTCTGCTCCCCAGGCTGCTGGGATCCACCTGCCTGTTCCCTGCACTGCTATATGCAATGCGGGGGTGGGGTGCTCTTTCCACAGAAGCCAGGATTGGTTCTATTCAGAGCAGGGTTTCTCTGTTGCAAGAGGTACTTAACCAGGGAAAGAGGAGTCTCCCCTCTCTATAAAGAAGATCAACTTGGGGAGTAAATTCACATCAGCAGGTGGGCCAAGTCACAGCTAAAACTACAACCCCCAACAATGCAGTGGGAATGAAGTGGGAGCTCCTGCGCACAAGGAGCTGACCCACTGGAGGAGGTGGAGCTCCCTGTGCCTCCTGAGTCCCTTCAGGAAGGGAAGAATCTCACCCTCAAGCCCAAAGCTCATGTGTTTCATCTTCCAATGTGTTCTTCCCAGTCAGGTGTCTCCTACAGCAAGCCACCTCTTTGTATGAAGTACCGCTTTCCATGCAGAGGAAAACACTGGCTGGGATGAAGCCCTCATACACTCCTTGGGCGTCAGTGACTATCTGTTAAGAGGGAGGGTTAGTAAGAAGATGCCAACATCTTGTTTAGCTCTCACTCTCTGATATTTCATGACCCTTTGTTTTTAATGGTAGCACCTTGTCATCTGTCCTGGCTGAGGGGCCACCATGTTCCTTGGCTCTGACCTTGACATTTGCCCTTCCATGTCCTCTCCTGCTTTCCCCCCAGGCTTAGGAAGCTCCTAAGTCCCTGGGTCAGATTGATATCTTGCTTTGCATTTTGTACCCTGAATTTTGTGGAGCATGAAGTCTCTGTTGGTGCTCTGTAAATCCAAAAGCTGAGTAACGGACTTCCATGTAGCATGTTTTCATTTCTTCATTCAGACAATCAGCCACCACAGTCTTGGCACAGTCTGACACACCAGAGGTCTCATGGGTTGGGAAAAAGTTATCATGTAACCTATACTTTCCTGAATGAATGGAGGGTATAAGGGCTGACCAAGCAGAGCTCCTGGGTCTGGGAAGAGCACAGGGTTGGGTCCAGCAAGGTCTGATAGTTCTGATACTCAGGGGAATGACTGGATTGCTAGGTGGTTCTGTGCTTATCACTGGACTAGGTTGCTGGGGGAGGGCTTTTGGGTTCAGAGGTATCAAGTAAGGCACAGGTCAGACAGAAAGGGGCAGAGCTGACACGGTCATCTGAGGCCTCAGGGACTCCATAGGGGAACAAGAGCTCCATCCATGGTGAGGGAGAAAGAGGAAAGCCAACTAAAGGAAAGGCAAGAGGACCGTTCTGATGGTTTTTGTGCCTTCACAAGACAAAACACATTAATTTAAGTGAGAAACAACTTATTTATCACCTAATCCAAGGGTTGATAAGCAATGTTTCACTGTCTTTTATAAATAAAGTTTTATTGGCACAAACCTATACCTACTTGTTTACATATTGTTTGTTTTTGTGCTACAGAGGCAGAACTGAGTAGTTGTGACAGGAATTCTCTCTCTCTCTCTCTCTCTCTCTCTCTCTCTCATTTTGTTTTCTATGGAAACTTGTTATTTGCCATTAAGAAGTACAAACTATACTAAGAGTGAACTACCTCCTCTTCAGTAAGCTTTATCCAGATGTGGAGGGCAGCTCCTTGGACACTCTGCCCCCCACCCCCACCCCAGGAACCAGCAGCAGGGCAGAAAGTAGACTCCAAAGAAATAGAAATGGTCCCAACCCTTCCTACTGCCCATCCCACCCACAGCCATGGTAAGGAGAGGAAGCAGGAAGAGAAAAGGGAGACGAAGGAAGTAAATTATGTCTTCCATGCCTGGGGCAGGAGTGGCCCCTACTGCCTCTGCGTGGTTGGTGCTGCCATGCATGGCTATAGCTGAGACCCCCTTTGGGCTCGACCAGTCCCACCCAGCTGCAGAAAGGCACCTATGTGGCCACTCCAGGCCGCCCACCCTCTGCCATACCTGCTAGCAGGAGAATGGCTGTGACAGGAAATCTATGAGTCCTGAAACCTAAAATATTTATTATCCAGCCCTTTAGTGAGGACATTTCTTTTTTTTTTTCTTTTTTTTTTTTTTTTAATCTAATAGGTAAGAACATCGAGGCTCACAGAGTTACATGATTCACTTTAAATGAGATAGTGGGTAACAGGGTTGGGATAACAATCATGACATGTGACATACAGGCCCTCATGTCTCTGTGTCAGCTCATAGCCTCCCACCTCAGGCTACTGGGTGGAGCATGGGCCTTCACAACAAGCCACAATGCCATGTTTTTCTGTTCACTTGCTTTATTTATTTTTTTTCTTTTTATGGCAGTGTTAAGCTACATAGTTCAGGCAGACCTTCAATTGGTTATATAACCTAAGCTGGCCTCAAATTGCCAATGATCTTTCTGCCTCAGGAAGTGCTGGAATTACAGGTGTGTGTCACTTCAGCCAACTCACAGTGTCATCTTATGGACATAGTGGCAGAGTGGCAGGACTTAGTCAAGGTCACTCCAGTGGCCCATTTTTAAGATGAGCCTCACATGTACATTCTGACTCCATAGAGCCAACTCGCAAAGGCTTCTTCAAGGACCTGAGGCCTTGGAGGACAGGAAGCCCCTAAGAGGTTCCCAGAAAAAAACACATTTGAGTCCCAAAGTCCCTCTCAGCATCAGCATTCATCTCTGTACTCAACAAAAGGACACACATTGACAACTCTCTTGGGCCTAACTTGAAAACCCTGCCCACACTTTGTAGGGAAGTCACTCCAAGGGTCCTGATGGATTCAGGTGTATTTAATACAGCTAGTTGCCTTCAACCCATGCATCTGCTACAAGGAGCAAAATATACAAGTATCTGATACTTATCTGCCTTTGAAAGAAAACAATCCAAATGAGATGATGTGAAGGGAGAAAAACAAGCCCCATCCACTCACAACCACACCAACAGGCATAGCCAGCCAATCTGAGATGGGCTGGCTCTGCCTTCTGCAGGGGAGACTCCCCAGAGCACTGAGAATCCCTCAGACCAGCAGGCCGAGCTGAGCTGAGCAACGCCCTCCAGGGAGAGTGAAAGCAGGAAGCTGAGCCTCAGTTTAACCCTTGTCCCAGCTGCTGGGCTTTAGGCTGTCTTCTTCCCTATCACCCACGAGCCTCTCCAGGGCCTGCCTTCCACGTCTATCACATGTCTCTCTTGGACAGACAGTAATGAATATTCATGCAGGAGATTAAAGCACATCAGCAGCCACTTGGCAGAGAGAATAAAGATTGCCTGTTGCAAGGGGCCAGATGGGCCCCCGCAAGGCCTCGCCAAGGCGACACCTGGGACACAAGTGAGGTTTCTTGGGCCCATGGAGCTCCAGCCAGTGCAGACACAGCCTGAATATCAAGGCTGATGTTTCTGGCCAAGGGAGGAAAGCTAAGGATGAAGGATAGGGTGGCAGATCAACAAAGTCAGCTGGTAGCTCCACTGTAACCTCAGCTCCCAGACTGGGCTTCAAGAAGACAATAAACAACATGGCTTTTAGGTAGTGCACAGGGCACCAGGGCCCACAGACAGATAAGGTCTCTGCTTTCATTTGGTGAGAATCCTTGTGTCTGGTGCAGTGCTACAAGGTGGGCCCATACCATTTCATTAAATTTTCACATAGCCTTGGCCTCAGAGGGTCCACAGTGTAGTAGAGACCACCCTCAGGAGGCAGCCTGGGAGGTCCACATGGGCCCATCCTGGAAGCTCAAAGCTGTGTGAGCAGGGAATCCCAGGGCTCTGGTGCACTGAAGAGCAGTCTAGAAGGAGGGGCACAAGCATGTTTTCTTGGCACTGCAGAACCTCATACCTATGGCAGTGGTGGTGAACCTATGACATATGTGCCGTAGTGGTCTGTCTATATCACAGAAAACGCTAAAAGGTTTGCATCACTGCTCTATGTAAAGGGTCACAGAGGATGGGCCAGGGCAGGAGTTGTTATGATTTGGGCCGGGAATGTCTCCTAAGAGCCTCCTGTGCACAGAGGCAGGCTTATGCATTGGATTATAGCCTGCCTGCTCTAAGAGGTGGATTCTGGGCATGGCCTGGTGTGGTATAGCTCCTTCCTCAGCTCCTTCTCTTTGCTTTCTGGCAACCAGGATGTGAGCAGTTTCTCTTTTGCTGTGCCCCTCTGCCGCACCATTCTGCGTTGGAGCTGGTCGGCCATGGGCTGTTACCATGAGCAAAAGCAAAGCTCTCCTCTTTAAGTTGTGGTGTCAGGTATTCTGTCCTAAAGACAAGAAAAGG
Source organism: Octodon degus (assembly GCF_000260255.1). Lineage (NCBI taxonomy): Eukaryota > Metazoa > Chordata > Mammalia > Rodentia > Octodontidae > Octodon > Octodon degus. The sequence continues at coordinate 439,256 of NW_004524692.1, read as the reverse complement.
GTCTAAGATAGCCCCTTAAACCACAGGGCACAAGACAGGGAGCAAGAATGGCAATGATCTTTGTTGGTAGCATTGTGCATCATGTACTAATGATGCTAATAATTAACATGGCATGCCAGGGTTTAGTTGTCCTAGGCAGTTTACATGTGCTAACTTATTTAATTCTCACAAAACTCTATGAGGTAGGTATGGCTGTAACCATCATTTTACAGAGGAGGAGCTTGAGACAGTGACAAGCAACTTCCCTGAGTCATTAGTGATAAACCAAGGTCTTTAGTTGGAGAACTTGTGCCCTCCATGTGCCCTCCACATCTGGCACAGCTCATGTTTGGACAGGCATGGCTTACAGGGCAGCCTCCCAGAGCTTGGCCTGAGATAGCACTACCAGGTACTGCTGGTGCCTGCTGTGTACGGTGGTTTATATTCACTAATACATGGAACAGCTCTTCCTCACATCCTGGTATTCTCTGACCCCTGTGATGAATCACGAAGTCATTTCCAGAACTGTGCCGAGGATTTGCTGAAACATCATTTTGGGAGTTGGGAGATGAGTCTGGAGATGGATTTCCCCCTTGCCGCAGCCTGGCCCAGGATGGAATCCTTAAAGCAGGGGATGAAAGCAGTCTGACAGCACTAGTGGGCACAGGATTCCAATCTGCCTGAAGCAGGGGTTAAAACAATGCCCTTGATGAGCAGGGCTTCTGACAGCCATGGCTGGAAGCTGCCCTTAGGCTGGGGGAAATGACAAGCCAAAGAAGATGCACTCCACCACACAAAGCCCTCCTTAAATCAGATGGTGAATATGTCAGAGAACACAGCCTCTACTTGATATTTCCACACATTTGTAAGGTTTACCACTTAACACTATCTAAGCCAACTTACATCTTTGATATCAACAGACCTCACAACAAGAATCTGCTCACAAATAGCTTAAAAAAATCACTTTGGGCAGGTGAAAGGAACTGACTGGGGTGAAAATCTCCATCTACTCCTGCAGCAGTTTCATGGTGTTAGGGAGATCAATTGATCTGAAAGTTGGCTTTCTTATCTATCAAGAATTAAATGAGGTGCCGGGGAGATGGCTCAGTAGAATAAGTGCTTCCCTGGCGAGCACAAGGGTCTGAGTTCAATCCCTGGTTCTGAAAAAAAAAAATAATTAAATGAAATGACACATATAAACTCTGGCATAAAATATGTGCTTTCAAAATGCTTTCTCCCTTCTCAGGTGATTGTGGGCTTCTGCTTTTCCATATTGGAACCTCAGTCCAAGCTATCTTCAAGATCCTGTGAACAGGAACTTTGGGGTACCTGGTGGGCTCTTTGCAGGAGAGAAACGTGGGCAGGCTGAGCACCCCAGAAGTATAAAGAGGCAGAGAGAGGGCCCACTTTTAGTCAGGGGCCATCAAAAGGAAGGAAGGGGAACTAGGCAAATGCACTTAAAAGAAATTCTTCAATGGCAGAGACAGCAGAGTAGTGGTCACTGAGAACCAACATGGCAAGGTGACAGTGGTATGGCAGCAAGGCTCTGGGTACACATGGACAACAGACGTCTCCAGCTACCTCTGGCTGCTGCTGCTTCTGGGTCTTGACCTTCAGGTCAAGCCAGGCCCCCATATGAAGACCATCTGCTGCTGCCCCTGGGCCTTGCAGTTGAGACAGCAGACGGTCTCTGCTCCACCTGGCTCCACGTTTCTCAGAGCACCTCCTTCTGTGCTTCGCTGCAGCCACCCTGGTCAGGCCTCGTTTCTCTTTTCCTGGACAGTGGCTGGCAGTGGTTAGCCAGCATCTCTGACTCTTTTCTAATTCACCCGCCACATAGCCGCCAGGGTCCTGTCTCCAAATGCACAGCTGAGCCCAATGGACACCCTCTGCTAGCTCCTTGCTGCTTAGAGGAAGAAAACTACACTCTTAGCCTATTAGTCATGCTTTTCTTATTAGCAAATGTCAGAAACCAACCTGAAGAAACTGAAAAGTTTTTTTTTAGGACTTGATGGTAGGACACAGCAAAGAACAAAGGTAAAAAGGAAGGGGTACAGCTGCCTCCTGTTAGGAAGATCACAGGGCAATTCTTGGGACCTCAGGAGCCAGGACTGGGGCTTCCTCCATTGGTAAGGAAGGATTTTCTGTGGCCCAGAGTCACTCCTTCCTAAAATGTCCTGAGTGTGGGCACACTGGCTTCTCCTGCCCACATGCAGGCAGAACTCCCAGGAGAGTTGCGATTGGTCATCTCGGGTCATATGACCCTTCCTTCATCCTGGCCAAGAGTGTGGGAAATAATTCTGGTTCCTGCAGTCTGTCTGTGTCTGGGCTTATTCCTAAGTGAAGAGAGGAGCAGGATTTGGACTAAAGAGACAATAGCTGAGCGGGTGAAGACAAAAGCCTGCTGTGACCTGACCCTGCCTCAGCCTAACGCTCACTCACTACCTGTGCCCAGCAGGAAACAGGGAGCCGCATCTACTTCCTGCAGTCTCTAGCACGCACCAGCCTGACTGAGGCTTCTGTGATGTGCTTGTGGTTTTCACCCCTTTGCTTGGAGTACTGCCTGCACCTTCTTTGCTTGGAAAATGCCTACTCATCCTTGAGATGGAGTTCATTGTCATCTCTTCCAAGAATCCTTCCTAGGGCTCCTAAATGACATTGTGTCTCTTTTTGGGCTCCCAGGACACCTATGTGTCTTAAGCGTAGTTGCTGCAGAATAACGCTAAATAGTAAGGATGAGAATGACTCCAAATACAAACTTATGCACCACTGACTACATGCAAGGTGCTGTCCTAAGCACTCTTTCAACTCAGAACACAGCGCTATTAGCCGTCAGCCCCATTTCATAGAGCAAGGAAACAAAGGCCTGATGCTGAGCAACTTGCCTAAGATCAGAGAACCAATGGCCAGCAGGGCCACATCCAAACCCAAGCAGCGTGGCTGAGCATGTGTTCTCTAGGACTAAGTGATCAGACCTCAGTTTACCCACCTGGGCAGGGCCAGCCCAAAGTCCTGATGCCTGTGACAGAGTCACTTGAGGATGTACTGACAGATCTAAGCAGGCTTTTTGCTGAGCAGGAGGGGTAAGGGCAGGAGAAAAGGCCACTTGAAAGCCTGGGAGCTGGATTTTGGAGGGCTGGGGAAGAAAGGCTCAGGGCTACCCAACCCTGCCCTGGCTGCCCTGGCTGCCTTGGTGCAAGAGCAGGGACCCAGGACACCAAATGAGTCTGCCAGAGCCTATGTCCTCTAATTCAGCTCTGTGACTGTCTCCTCCTAATCTGGGCTCTCTATATTCCAATTTTCTATATTGTTGGAAAAAAAATGTGGCTTCTCCTATAGACGACTAAGACCTGTGAAGTAGTAGTAAAAGCAGTGCACTGGAATGTGGTTCTTTTCCATGTCTAACTAGGTAAGGCCCACGTTGGGATGTGCATGTTGTGGGGGTGACTCCTGCTTCGAGTGGCAGGATCCCTTGATTCAGTGACCCACCAGCAGGAAGGCCCCTCATTCACTTCAATAAGCTTTCAAATGCTCCACGTGCACAACGAGGCTGACTCTAATAACCTGCTCTATTGGCCACATGGATATCGGAGGAGACAGCATTCTGGGCAAAGGCTTGTAGGTCGGGGCATTGTCTCAGGTGCTCAGGAAATGGGCAAGTGGCAGGTGAGGCTAAGAAGGAGCAAGAAGGGAAGAAGAGGTTGTGGGACCATGAAATGCAGCGCTGTTACATTAGCAGACCTTAACACCTGCAGCGTAATTAGCATTATTTGGGGATAGAAGCCAATGGCCTTAACATTGAACTACATCCCCAGCCCCCAGCCCCATTTCCCCCAACTTCTTATTTTGAGACAGGGTGCTGCTAAATTGTTAAGCTGCTCAAACTGGCCTCAAAGTGAAATCTTCCTGCCTTAGCCTCTCAGGTGTGTAACTCCATTTCACAGATGAGGAAATGGGCAGAGAGGTCCGTGATATGTCTTGCCCAAGGTGACATGAGATCTAAATATTAGAACTGAAAATGAACCTATGGGGGTCAAACCCAGAGCTCATAATGCGCCCTAAGGCCCTCCCCACATGTGGAAAATCAGGAAGTTTCGTGACATCCTCCTGTATCAACCAAGGAGTCTGGGTAGGACTCTACACTCAGAAAGTGAGCTGGAAGGCATCCCAGAGACCTCAGCCATGGTGTCCTAGAAGAAACAGGATTCTGTGCTCAAGTCTGGGTCTTCCCGTCTCTTACTGGGTGACCTGTGACATATCTTTCTGGATGCCAAATCCTCTTCTGTGCAGCAGATGATCCCCCTACCTTTCAGGGTTGCGCAAATTAAATGAAATGATGGGCATGCCAGGGCTCAAGGAGCGCTGACTGGCCCTTTCCCTCCCATCTCCTTCCCTGATTTCTTGCAGCTATTGTCTGCATAGTCCACTTCTGAGTTCAATGCTGCTTCAGACAAAGTGAAAGTATCCTGCGGACAGCATCCACCCTCGGCATCACCGACCCAGTGGGGAACTGGGTCTCCACCTCTTTCCATCCCTGCATATGGTGAGTCCAACTACCCCCTCGGGACTCAGGGTCTGATGCTCCCTGCCCGCCTGTCACCAGCTAGGGCCCACCATGAGCTCACAGCTCTGTTTAAAATGTTAGGAGCTTAATAAATGGTTATTATTATTATTATTCATAGTATGAGTAGAATGGACTGCATTGCCATAAAAAATAAGACAGTTTAATCAGATCTTGGTAAGGGAAACCTTGGTGACAGAAAGAAGAACATTTAGCTCACAAATCTGTCTGGCTGCAACAGGAGTGCAAAGAAGCCACAGAGTAACTGTGGCAAGGTCAGACCATTGCAGAACTTCTGCACGGGGAGCAGAAGGCCGGGGGCAGTGCCCAGATCAGAGCTCACCTCTGACGGTCCCGGCGGTCAGGTGGCAAGTGGGGCCACACAGACTGACGGGGCCTGTGACACTGATTAGTTTAGAAACAACTAGTATGAAACATATAGCCACTGAATCAGGGAAGGCATTTTCCTACTTGATAAAAGCAAGAGATTGGCCTTGGTAGTAGGACCTTTATCTTAGAAGCATAGGTAAATCCGTAAGATATAAGAGCCTAGCATGCAGGAACTGAAAGAAATGTAGGATGGGAAATATAGGACCAAGTTTTAAAAGCACAGTTTTGACACTCCAGTTAGACTTATTAACAGGAACTAGACTTTTCTTCTTTGCATTTCATCTCCTTTATTTAGCCCCAGTTTCATTCATTCCCGGTTCATTTCTTTAACTCTCTTACTTTATTTCTCCTTTATTCATGCCCCACTCCATGCAGGCTGTGGTGAGCAGAGATACAGGGCACAGAAAGCTTCTGGCAAGCAAAGGAAAGAAAGCAAAGGCAGAGGCCTCAGACAGCAGGATGACAGCACCTGGGCTGCTGGTCAGATGCTGGGGCCCCTCCTGGCACTGGCACTAAGTCACACTGCTCGCACCTCTATCCCCTATAAGCAGGTGGCCAACGTCTGTGCCAGTTTCCACTGTGACAATTGACTGGGACAATGGAGATGAAAACACCTAACTGGTTATGAAAATTACCCACATGGAAGCCAGGCTCTGTGGTTCCTAGGAGGACAACAGAGAAGTTTTTGCAGCTGGATCCCTCTTCCAATACCCACGGCCAAGGGAGACCTGCTTCTGGGTGTCTCCTCTCCCCTGGAGAGAACATGGTGTGGGGTGTGTGAGTGCGAGTGGATGAGGCAGGCCCATCATCCTCCCCATGGTGAACCCACCGCTGCACAGCAGCCCCTGCCCAGCCAACAGATGAGCCTTAATGAATAAGCATGTACACCTGGCAGGAATGGCTGGGCTCCCTAGGAGCCACTGCTTTGTCCCTTCTTAGATACATTTAAAGATCCTGACATCATTGCTTGGGGAACTGGAATGACAATAAAAAGGGCAGAGAGAGGTGAAGCGAGGCTCAGACCGAACGTACTGAGGGACAACATGGGAGTGTGAGTGAGGGTCCTGGGTAGGATGGAAACCTTCCACCAGAGCACAGACATGGAGTCCTGCTCACGTGCTCCCAGAAGCAGGCGTGTCCTGCTCCTTGGCTGCTGTCCACACTCTGTCCTGAGGACTGAGAGGTGGAACGTCCCAGTGTATTGCTGGACTATTAGGTAGCAGCAGCATATGGCACAGGCCCCCCATGTAACTCTGTCCCTGCTGTTAACTTAGTTAAATCTCAACTTGAATTTCACTTACAAAAAGGGTGCTTTTCACAGGGACACAGGCCCCATGGCAAGCTGCTTTTTTTTTTTTTTTTTTTTTTTTTTTTTTTTTTTTACATTTTCACTGACTGCCGGTTTTGAAGGTCACACAGGTAGATATAAAGGCAGGGCTGGCAAGATAGCTCAGCAGATTAAGCACCTGCTTAGGCAAGCATAGGGAGCGGGGTTCAATCCCTGGCATTACTTGCCGCGCTGGCCCTGTGCCTGGGTACGCTGAGCTGGCCACCAAGTCCTGGTGAGGTGGTGCACACCTATAATCCCAGTGCTGGGGAGGCTGAAAACAGGAGGATCACTGTGAGTCCAAGCTGAATAGCAAGACTCTGTACCAAATACATAAAAATTAAAAAAAGAAAATAAAATAAAGACAAATGGAATTGAGAAGCCCAACTACATAGGAAAACCCAAGCCCTGCACAAACACTCAAGTTCCTTTCCCACAGGAAGTGCATGAGACTTCGAAGGCACGGATGTGGGCAAATCTGGGAAGTCTTGCTACGAAAGCATTTCCACGACCCTTATCCAGTGGCTAAGTTGCTGACTCCTGGCTCTTTGTCTTCTCCTATTCTATTAATACAAAATCTTTTTGTTGCTTTTGTTTTCTGTTTGTGAGATACGGTCTGGCTATATAGCCCAGGCTGGCCTGGAACTCACAGCAATCCTTCTCCTCAGCCTGGGTGCTGGGAATGCAGGCTAGCATCACCACATCCAGTTCAGGAACTTTCCTTGGAGATCAGGATTCACAAATTGCCTCCCTTCTGGTCTTCCCCTCCCTTCACCACTCACAAACCCTGCGCTGCTTCTCCTGTACTTCCTCTCCACAGGCTGTCTTCTCTACTCTGCCTGGTCCAGCATTAGCCCACTCCTGTCTCCATCACCTTGGAGCTGGTTGGTTGTTCCTCACTTCGATCCATCGCAGACATGCTTGCCCACTTCCTTATGACAGCACTGACCCCATCGCTCCCTGGCTCAGATACCAGCTGGCGTGCCTAGCGCTGGCTGAGGTCTCACGTGTGGACTTGGCATCTGGAGCCCTCCGCAAACAGCTCCTGGTGCCCTGCTGCCTGCCCATGCGGGCTAGGTGCTCAGCTACCTGGGCTGCACCACCCCTCTGCCCTCATTGCCTCCTGGCTGAGCTATCCGTTTCTACTGGTTAAAATCCTGCTGAGCCTTTGGGGCTAATCCCAAACATTACTTCATTGTGGTTTAGGTTTAAATGTGCCCCAAAAGCTGCATGTATTCAGAGTGGGGGCTTCTGAAGGGTGAATGGATCATGGGGGTGCTGCAGGCACTAGTGTCTTCACCCTCTGAGGAGTCCATTCCTGGATGTGCCACTAGGAGGGGGGACCTGGGTAGAGGTGGGTCACAGTGGCCCCATTTGGAAGGGTATGTTCTTGCTGGCTCCTTGCATCCCTGCTTTCTGGTCTTCATGACATGAACAGCTGTCTTCCACCAGGCCCTTCCATTGTACCAAGCACCTTCTGCCCACAATGGTCTACGTGTCTAAAAAATGAGAGTCCAAAGAAGTCTCCCCTCCTCTAAGCTGTGGGTGTTGGGAACTGGGTCTCGGTGAGGAGACAATGACTACAACACTAGAAGAAACACTTCCCTCTTTGCTCCCTGATAGTGCTCCCTTGCCTCAGGCACACAGCCTCTGCATTCTTGTCACTTCTGTGCTTAGCTGTCCCTCCTGTGAGAATCCATCACCCATGAAACAGGAAGACTATCATCTCTGAATCTGACTTCACAGGCAGTAGGAACTGACTCTAGTAACACAGGTGCTTCCTTGACTTGCGTAAAGAGAAAAGAACAGCATGCTGGCCGGGGAGGACGAAAACCACCACGGTGCCCTGTGCTTCTGCACACAGCGACTTACCATGTAGTCTATTCAGGACTGTCTGGGTACATTTCTGGTGGTCATAACTGGGAGGTGCTACTTGCATTCAGTAGGCAGAGGCCAGGGATACTGCCAGCCACTGGTCAAGGCCCAGGACAGCCGCCATAGCACAGAACTTATCTGGGCCAATGAGTCCACAGTGCTTCTGCTGAGCAACCCTGAATTAATGCTCCAGGGGCATTATGAACCTCTTGGCTGAGCTGAAGAAACTGAGGCACATACAGATCGTGTGTCTTGCCTCAGGTAGCACAGTGAATGAAATAGAGCTGTACCCTACTTCCTCAATCCCCAGGCCTATATTATCCCGTAGGTCATATGGAACTTTGCATAGTGAAAGACCCAAGAAACACTGGAGGGGACATGAATGCCATCACTATTAGGCTTGCTGGACATCAAGATGACTACAACAATGGGGGCTGTCCAGGATAACTGGGGCCACCAGCTCCTCCTTGGAGCCTCCCCTATGTACATTTTTTTCCCTCTTTTTCTGGTACTGAGGATTGAATCCAGGGCCTTCACATTGGGTTACACATCCAATTCATTTTTGGGTCAAGGTCTTGCTAAATCAGTACATGGCCCAAGCTGGGCTGGACCCTCCTGGTTGAGACTCCAAAGACATACCTATAATTCCAGCGATCTGGGAAGCTGAGACAGGATTATAAATTCAAGACTGTCTCAGGCAATTTAGCATCTTAGTATCTGGATAGAAGTTTAGCAACTGTCTCTGAATAAAAAAAATATAAAAGGGCTAGGATGTAGTTTAGTGTTGAGGGCCTTAGGAGGAAGAAAAAGGAGTTCACAAAGAACCCTACCTAAACTATAGGCCAGGGGCATCTGTACAGTCTTCCCATCTGGGTGGAAGCTGGTGATTTCTATGGATGAATCTTTGGGCTGCAACCTGAGACAAAAAGTCAGGAAGGGCATTAAGGCTCACCAAAGCAATTCTGCCCAATTTTAAGAATTTGCCACCAGCTATCTGTACAGTACATGCCACAGGTTGTGGAGACTGCACGTACTTTTCATCATTGTGAAACAAGACCTATAAAAGGAGCATGACATACTCGGTGACACCCTTTCATTACTATCGGGTGAGGGGGAATTATGCCATTCACAGAAGTAACTGACAGGTGCTTTGGGTCTTCTTTTCCCTGTATCTTGGAGGTGGCCTCAAACTTCCCTTCTCTCTAGCACTTACGGCATGGAGACTTCGACACAGTGGACTTGGGCACCGACGGACAGTGCCAAAGCTCAAGCCTGGTGGTGCAAATTCCAAGTCATAGAATTTTCATGCTGCAGTTTCCCCATTTGTAAAGGGGGTATTACTGCTACTTACTTATCTGCGGGGTAACTTTTGATGATTATATGAGGACTTGTGAAGGGCATTAAACAGAGTGTGTGTGGAGTAAGCTGCAGATGAAGGTCGGCCACTGTGTCTAAGAATGTGTCCATAGCTCACTGTCCGCTAGCAGCAGAAAGGTCCCTCCAGTCCTCCTGCAGATGAACTTTAAATGTTCTCTCTTGCCAAATCATTCCATTTAATTAGACTAGGTTTCTGTTTGGAAGAAGTCTCAAAGTTCAAAAGCCACTCGCCTCTAGTTATTTTTTGCAAAGGAAACACTGTAGTTGGTATGAGAAACATACCAACTACATGAACCCGGATGTTCAGCTTTGCTACTTCTGGCTGCTATTTTCTGTTAGACAAGCAGTGATCCTGCTCACAACCTCAGTTCAGTGTGATGGGGATGAATCCCAGTAGTTGCTGGTTTCCCAAGATGGACCAAGATGAAACAGCAAGCGCAGTGTGGAGGGATGTGACTGTCCCGCTTATGGCTCCTGGGACACAGGAACAGCTCTGCAGCCAGGCTCCAGGGATGAGCAGTGTGGAAAATTTGTTGGGGGAAGTGGAATGCTCATGAAGGAGAGAAGGTATAGGTGATTAAAGTGCCGGTGTCTCAGCAGGGCTAGGGGATTGCAGGCACTGGTGACAGTACAGTGACAGTACAAGACTTCCAGGAAAGGCTAGTTCCTAGCATCCTTTTCTTAGCCTTCTCAGTGGGAATAATGGCTGACCTTTGTGCAGCTGTGTGCCCTGACCCACAGCTTCAGGCGGCACCTGAAGCTCAATCTGACCCCTCTGGTGTCCCTCAAGGACTCTCAGGAGAAGAGAGGACACCTGTCATACACCTGCTGATGTACACTACCAGCAGGTGAGAGCAATAAAGCCCAAACCACAAGACATTTTTGTTTCCCACTGTTTGGTCTTCCTCAAACTCCACAAATGTCTCGTACCAATGAGTTAGCAAAACATATGCAACATTTAAACATATTCATCTGTCTAGCTGAGCAACCTTGAGAAGAAGAGCCTAACTACAACATGGAACACAGAATCTGAATTTCAGAGATCAGTTTTTCAACATCTACCCTGTGTCCATTTGATTACGGAAGGTCTTTGCCCTGCGTGGACTTTGGGGTCCAGGCAGTGACCTTTCCCTGTGGCTTCCTTTAGCTACAGCAGCTTCTCCTCGTCAGATGGTTGCTCCCCAGCACGTTGCCATCACAGCTGTCCTGCGCCACAACATCTCTGTGGTCAACATTCTTATTCATTGAGCACTGACCCATGCCAGGCACTAGCTGCCTTTCACGCTCATCAGAGCCCACAAGTTGCATGTGTTACTCGCATTTTTCCAATGGGTGACTGAGACTCAGCTGGTACCTGAGCCATGTCTGAGCTGTGGATTTGCCTGACTCCCACGTCACTGCTTTCTCTGGGTTGAGAGGAAAGGACATCGAGGGTGTCCCTGGGCTCACATAGGTCTCCTTGTAACCGCCCCTTCAAGGTGAGAAGGAAAAAGCGTTCTACTTTTCCTTTTGGGAAACTGAGGCATGGCAGTCCTCTCTGTGCCCATTCTTTTATTCTTGGGGCTTCCAGAATGCGTGTGCCTAGGACGTTATTCATTGGCACCAATGGGAATACAGGGGGCATTTAACGCAACATTCTCTCCTTGCATGAGAAACACCGTGCCTGGATGAGCAATTAGCGGCACAGACAGGACTGCAGCCCAGGGAGGGGCTGGGGCTGAGTAGCCTATAGCTTTTCCAAATCACTCTACAGTCCTGAAGAAGTTCCTATTTGAGAAACCAGAGCACTAAAAAAGAAAAAAGGCACAGCGACTATAACTGAACTGGCTTAGAAAAACAAAGCACGAAAATTTGAGAACTCAGTAGGTCAGGCCAGCAGTCACCACTTTCTGTTCTGTCCTTGAGGGGGACATCATGAGAGGAACAGGAACATCTAGGAGACCCATCCATAGTAACTATAAAAATCTAGGAAATGTCCCCAGGTTATCCTTTAATAATCCAGTTCCTATCTGTCATCTGTGATTCTCTCTAAAAGTTCATTCCTAGCAATCTATTTATAATTTCAGACCATATTGCATCTCAGAGAAACGATTTCCACATTTACTACCTACGGCGTAAAGTACTACTTCCTTTTATTTGGCCTAAAACTATCAAGCTCTCTGGGTCTGCTCAGCAGGGCAGGAGGAGAAGCCATTAACATCTTTCACCTGAAGAAGTATTTTTAAAGAAGCTAATTAAGTCTACAATGAAAACAGGTATAATACTATGCAAACACATTAATTAGGCTAATTTTGAGACTCCAAGTTCCTTGAAAAAGTTCAGCCCATTTACAAGGACCTCCTTCCTTCCAGATGGCTGCCAGCGAGGACCTACTTCACGAGGCATTTTCTTTAGACACTGTATGGGCAATATTTATATCTGACCCAGAAGAAAAATGAAAATCAAGTCCGAGGAGCATACACACATAAAATAGAGCTAAAGTGTAACAGTAATGACATTTTGAAAGAAAAAAAAAAAAAAAAAAAGAAAAATGAAAATCAAGTCCGAGGAGCATACACACATAAAATAGAGCTAAAGTGTAACAGTAATGACATTTTGAAAGAAAAAAAAAAAAAACTACTGTCAAAGTCCTGCACTCTGGAAACGACTCTCAGCCATGGCATATGCTGGGAACAGCTTTACCAACTCTAGTATCCGAAGTGGGGAGAATGAACTGCAGAGGTCACCATCCATCTAAAGCTTTACACTGTCTGACCTCAGTGCTTCCTGGCTGTTGTTGTCTTCACCCAGCCCAGTGGCATGGAACATACCCTGTGGAAACTACCTCCTCAAGGAGATGTAGACACACAAGGCAGAATAGACACACAGTGCTTTTAGGTCTCCTTTTATTGCTAGGAGAGCAAGGGATGCAGGAAAAACCAAGCCAGCATGAAATCCCAAATGGAATAGTTTCAACCAAGATCTCGGTGGTTCTGGATTCCTCTTCCCGTCCAACATAGGTGTAGGCACAGGGCATCTAACTTAACACCACAACTCTATCCAGCGGGTAGCTGGTGGGGCAAGCCAAGGCCCACGTGTGTTTCCTCTAAGGGTCACATTCTATTTGTGTTCTGCAGAGAAGGTGCAAAGTTTTATAATCTGAGGCATTTCAGAATTGGAAGAGATGAAGCCTACTTTCCAAAATTGGTTTGTGATATATTAAGAAGGGATCCAGTCTCCTAGGACCTTGGAGAACCCAAGAATCTAGCATGCACAATTTGGAGTAGAAAAAAGGAGGAACCTGGCAAAAGTCTTTTCACAGGTTTTTTTAGGGGACTTGTCACTCACCCGTACTCTAGGTGTGCTCAGTACAGTGTATTAACCAAGCCCTGCCAGTAATCTGCTTGTCTCGGGACCAGCTGGGCCCTTGCAGAGTACATGGAAGATGAGAATTCTGATGCACAGAGGGTGTCGGAGACTTAATAAGAGTTCAGTCTTTTAGCAATGCCTGAATTCACAGCATGGCTTTTCCCAAGAAGCTCCAAGTGCTTTAAAGATGACACATTAATCTTCACAGAGCTTGGGTAATGGAAAGCCTGAGCCTACAGGGACAGGTGCGAGGGTCATGGAAGCTGACTTCTAGCTGTGTGCTGGCTCACAGAAGCGGATCAGTGACGTGGATGGCAGGACAGCCATCTCCGATGCCTCATCCATCAGCTCTCACTTCTAGTGTTAGATAAACCAGGACCCCTCCTTCTCTCACTCGCTCTGTCACTCCCTTCCTCTAAATATAGCATCACTTTATCAATAATAGCAAAGAGTAAAGAAGCCAAAGATCAGATAAATAAATGGGGATAGCAAAATCTGCCAAGAGAAGAATGCAATGGGCTCATGGAAGGCAATTTATGTGACGAAAAAGAAAATCTGCCTCTATCCAAGGCCTGGGACAGTGTATCTGCTGAAGAACAGGTATAGCAAACCCTGTGTGGAGGTGCAAGTTGTAATCAGCTACTTGGGAGACTGAGGCAAGAGACTCGCAAGTTTGGGGCCAGCCTGGACAATACAACAAGACCTTGTCAAAACTGCGGGGTGGGGTAGGGATGGTAGCTCAGTAGTAGAGTGTTTGCTTGGCATGTGAAGAAAACCAACAGCCAGTCTATTGGTCAGTAGTCCAGGCTCCTGCTCAGTCTCTGGAGAGGCAGAAGACCCCGACACTTCTGGGGAGCTCAGGTACTATGAGGTTTGTCCTGTGAGTGCGCCTGTATTGTACTTTATGGATAGGAAAAGTGGTTGCTTGCTTTATTTCCTAACCTCTCATCATTGTCTCTACGTACACACAAGAAAATGAGCTCATAATGGAGAAAAAGGGGGCCTGAACCCAGTCAGAACTTCTTATTCTCATCTGTTACTTTTCCCACTGATTTAAGAAAAGGAAAGATTATAGCACGACCAATGGAGAGAACTTAGGACCGAAAGAGGAGACTGGTTTCCTATGCTCAGAATGTTTAGGCTAGAAAGGAGGTGGGAAAGTCAGTTGAGAAATGGCAAGCGATTTTATGTCACATGGTAACTGTGACGTTCAGCAGGGACCACTGGCTCCTGGTAGCACCGTGCTGAAGTCTCTGTGGCTGTTACTGGCCCAGTGGGAGGGTGTGTGGTGCTCAGATACCGTCTAACACAGACATGGGAAGGACTATTGGGACCGCATTTTCTTTTTCTGGTCCAACCTATTTCATAGATAACAAAATAAAGTATCATTTATTTTGTTACATTTTAAGTCACACAGCCGGATGTCGGTGAATCCATAACTTGGAACTACAAACCTTTTAATTTTTTACTGTATGCTATCTTGGTCCTAATACTAGTCACAGCTCTGTAACTGTTGACAAATGAGTTCTCCATGACTCAGTCTCCTTACCCACAGGTGAGAGGGAGTAATTCCTACCTTATGTATCTCAGAAAATTCCTGTCAATAAAAGGAAATATCCGAATCACAGGCCATTGAGCTCCCAGGAGGATGATAGCCTTGCTCCTCACCATGACATTATTGACGCGTGAGAAAACAGCAAAGAGCATAGATGGCCCTACAAAATGGATTTCAGGAGGCTGGGGCCCGCACTTCTGCTTCCACGGCACCTGCTCCACACCTGTAGGCTTTCCCTGTGCAGGAGAAAGGTGTGTATGGGGGGATTATGGCTACAGCAGAAGCACAGCCCAGGCTCCCTGCGGGCAGCTGCTCCCAAGTAGGTTTTGGGACAGCGTGTGCAGGACTTCTGTTCTCTTTTATCTCTCTCATGCTTTGTCCTACTCTTAGGTGGGTGTCCCTGAGCTGGTCAAGGAGCATGAACTTGCCTCTGGAGCCTGGGACTCTGAGCCTAGATTCCCACTTCCTGCAAGAAGAGGCTGACAGCAACAGCCTCCACAGGGTGAGGCCAGCATTCCTGGGTCTCCAGCTATTGCAGTGTCTGCCTCCCTCTTCTTCCTGCTCATCATTCTTCTCCTCTTTACTCTCCTGGCCTCCTTCCCTTTCTCCTGACTCACTTTTGTTGCTCCCTCCGCCTGGTCTCCCATCCCCTATGACACTTCTTTCTTCAACGGCAACAGCAGTGATCTCCAAAACAGTTAGTCCCCCTGACCTGCAATGCACGTCTCTGAGCATCGTTTCTTTCCTTAACAACAGCTCACTGCAGCGCCTTTGATGGGAAGTCAGCACAGAGCAGAGGTCATAGACTGGGCAAGGATGTCACAACAGACAGACTGCTCCTGTTAACTAGCCCCAGACTCATGGGATTGTGGGGCTAAAAGGAATCACCAAGGTCACTTAATTTAACCAGCCACTGGAAATGGGCTCTTAGCAGACACATCCTGGAATGTAAGAGAACTCAAAAGCTCACATGCAGCTCATTTTGTGGATCTAAGAACCTCCTGTCCATTGGATTTATGGGTACCCAATGTTCACTAGGACATACACTGTAGAAGGGCAAGGATTTGGGGGCAGTTTTCCTCAGTACTGCCTTGTGACTGCCTAGTGCCTGACATATGGCAGCCACTCAAAAAATATTTACTGAATGAATTAATAATTGGTCTTGTTTATAGTCCTTGGGGTCTTTCAGAAGAATCTTATCCTTCTCATCTTCTCCACGACAGCCCCTCAAATGATTCCAGACAGCTGCCACATTCCCTGACTTGTCTCTCTCCCTGACAAAACATTTACGGTTCCCTGAACATCATGTGAAGAATACCCTGTGGCTGGTGGAGTGTTCTCTGAGCGAGCTACAGAGCGCAGAGTTCCCGGGAACACAAGAACTGTTTCTAGCTCCTCTCCACTTTCATTTTGCAGATACACCAACGGGGGTCTCTAAAGGCACGTTGTCAGAAGAAGTCTGAGATGAAGGCCTTACTCAGTGGGAGACTGGCCAACATCCGGGACAGCCTCTTAGGGGGGACCCATGATGCAAACAATGTGTAGGCAAAACAAATCGCAAATCAATGTATTTCCCTCTGCTTGATGTTGTCCATTGGGTAGCAGAATTCTAAAGTAAGTAAAACCCAGACCGAAACCGCTATAACTTGATATGCATTTTTTTATACTGGGGATCAAAATTAGGGCCTTGCCTGCTGTCAAATTATTCATTCAACAAGCACTGAAAAATGTGCTATGAACTGCACAGGGTTAAGGGGATATGGAAAAGAAAAAGAGATGTCCCTACGCACAGGACATCTAGAATACTACCACATGGCTTAAGTGATACAAAGAACAGAAGGCAGGCAGAACAGAGGGAAGGAGCCTGTAAGCCTTGCAGGAGAATGAAGGCTTCCTGGAAGAGGGGACAATGTTTGAGCACCTGGACCACTCACCTGGGTAGGGTCTGCTGCCAGCCTTACGTGGGATGCAGCGGACAGAGGGCTGCAGTCTCCTTCACTAGACTGCAGAATCCCAAAGGCTGCTGTTCCTATGGACAGGAGGAGCATGGTGCAGTCTTCCTAGCAGAGTGTTGAAGAGGTTTATGAAGGCTCCCCGATCTGTTGCTTTCTTATGAAGGGTTGGGTTGGCCTGCTATGCTCTGGGGTGCAGGTAAGAGGCTAGGCTCTCCTGGATGTAAAGACAGTGGCAGCCATCGTGGAGGTGGGATGTGACAATGACCATGCAGGGTGAGGGGGAGGGTGGAAGGAGGCCTGAACAGACCTCTTTAGAAGACGGCAAAAGCAAGCAGAAAAAAAGACTTCAAAGCACACACGCTTCTAACCCCTTCCAGAAGGGTTAGTATCTTCTGTGCTCTGAGGGAACTTTCTGGAAGTGCTTGGAGAACCCGCACTGCTCCTGACCTCTGTACCCTTGGTGTGTTCACACGAGCCAGCCCTCTGCCGATCACTGGTACCTAAACACTGCTGCTGTGGCGGAGAATGGGGGAAGGTAACTTACTGGGAAACTGTGAGTCCACTGATGTGGACGGCACAGTGAGAATGAACAGACAAATCAAGCTCCAGACACTATTGGTAGCTAGAAATTAGCACTAATTCTAAGAAACTAGGTAGAAACTTTCAGAGCTTTGTATCTTGGGAATCAGTAGCTAGGGCCATGCATAAAGCTGCAGTCTGACTTCTTGACAGAGCCAGAGAAGGGACAGAGCCACCGTCAGCTGCACATGGGACAGATAAGGATTCTGATCTGCAGGAGGCCTCTGCCTTTTGCGAGGTTCCCGATGTTGAGCGAGCTGTCATGCTTTGCCTCGGTTTCCCTTATCACAAGTACTAGGATAAGCAGCTGACTACCTGCAAATGGTATAGTCCCCTGTGGCTCTCAGTGAAAATGCTGAATGACAAAACACAACAAAGGAGCCTCTTTCAGGGCACAGTTTTTATTTATCCTGCTCGTTGGTCCATCACTGTCCATGCTATGCGGAGGAAGAGTCTTGATGTTTCTACAGTGGCTTTTATAATTCTGTTCACTCTGTATCGTGAGATAAATATCATGCATCCATCTTTTAGCTAAAGGGACTACAGCTCACATGAGCTGGGCAACTTGCTCAGGGTTCACAGCTCACCAGACAAGCAGCAGCCGCAGGATGGCCTCGGACAAAAGCCTCTGTCAGCAAAAACAGCTTCATCAGAGAGGCAGTAGGTGTTTAAGTGTGTCCTTTTAATGCATCAGGAATTCTCCCTGACACAAACAGCTGGGCTGGTAAACTTGCAAGGGCTCATGTGCCACAGTGTTGAGAGGACAGTGGTGGGTAAGGTGCACAAATCTGATCTCTGCCCTCCTCCTCTCTAGCAGGAGAAATAAGTCCTCACGCATCACCATGGTGAGACAAATGCTTGATGGGGCAAGTGCCCGTGCTGAGCACGCAGCTTTGGGAAGGTGAAAATCTCTGTGAGTTTGACTCCAGAGCAAGATATTTATCTAGTAAGATATTCCTTCCCTAGCCATACAAATCTTTATCATCTAAGAGAGTAGAATATTCCTCCATGTGTATGTGCATAGCTTTGAAAGTTCTTTGTCTAAGACAGGTTTTTGCAAGGCTATTGTAATTCAATTGTTTCCATGTGCTGAGCTGGGCCCATAAGGAGACCCTAAGAAGTATTTGTTAAGGGAATAAACACAGGATCTTCACAAACGCCCTACAGAGCTGACATGCTTAGCCACTTTTTACAGGAGGGAAGTGTGTTCCAGCATGCATGGATGGAGGGGCACAGCACTGTGGTCCAGGGGAATCGGTAAATGGCAGGTGAAAGGCAGCCACCTCTGGTCGTCTCAGCTGCCCAGTTCCTGACAGTTTGTACTGAAGTCTGCATGCACAGAGGCAGGGCAGAGCTAGCCACACCAGGTGGCTTTCACTGCCTTGAACCCCCAGGGAGGGACACTGCTCCACATTGCATGATGGGGTGGGGGCAGGAGGGCTGGGCCTGCAAAATAGTGGTGCTCTCTGTGTGTCCAGTCAGGGCATGCCAACTGCGAGAGGTCCTGGCCTGGCTGGTGAGGTGAGTCGCATCGTGGTGGCCACCACGCTGTGACCCAGGTATTTCTGCACGGAAGAGGTCAGCTGTCTACAAGACCAGCTGGATGCCCAGGTGGGTCATAAGGGGGACTTGTGAAGGGAAATGATGATTAGGGTAGGGTTAGAGTGCAGTTAGCGTTCTGGGATCCTGAACAGCTCAGGTCTACTGCAGCCTAGGACTCTGGCTCTAGAAATCTATTTCTCAACTGGGACTTTACCAGATGCCCATGTTTTCTGGGGTGATCTCTGTCACCCAAGGAAGACAACACAGCTAAGGTGTAGGCGGGGTATCGGCAGAAGCGTCAGCCCAGAGCTCTGTGTCAGGCATGGTGGGTGCCTGGTCCTCCATTCGAAGGGCTTGGCATCTAGCTGGGAGGATAGGCAGACCATTTACATATGAGGATTGACCTAGAACATGAAGAAATCACTTTTGAGATGTGAAGAATCACTGTCATTACCTTAAGTATGTGTGTAATGCTCCATCTCTCCAATCAAATGGTAAGTTCCCCCAAATGGAGCCTGGTCTTCTAATAAGCCCCTAACCCCACAGTGGCAGCACACAGGAGACACTCAAGGCCCACTGTTCATGACAGGATGTGTGGACAGCTGGCTGCCAGAGTGGGTTACTCTTAACTTTTTACTGAGTGCCACCAGCCCAGGAGGGCTGATGGGTTTGCTAACAACTGGGCCCCTGCCCTGGGCCAGCAGGAGGAAAACTCCAGGCTCCAGACATGAGCAGCACATGGTTTCTCAGGGCAGGAGTGTGGTCCAAGGACCATGGGCTTTTGTTGACAGTAGAAGATGTCAGGGGTGTCAGCAGTTACAGATGTAGAATCTGGGGTCACACTGTGCAGGTTCAAGTCCCAGCTTTGAAAAGCTGTGAAGGTGATGTCTTGGGCAAACCACCCTATCTCAGTTTCCTCACCTAGGAGAAACCATGGTAATAACTGTCCCTAAATTAGGATTCTTGAGATGATTAAAGGACACAGGAGCTCCGGGGAAACACAGAACCATTAGCTGTTGATATACAGAAGAGGCTGGGCCAGTGGAGTGAAGGGGCACCTGAAGCACCCAGGAGGGAGGTGTCAGAAGCTTCCTGGGAGCTGCAAGGTGTCTTCTAGCAGAAGCAGGAGTGACCCCTGCTGCACAACAGCAAGAGCCTGGAGGCAACGTGGCTAGAACTGCTGTGATATGGTGTGGCTCAAGGCCAGGTGCAGGAGTGGGGGAGGGACAGGAGACAAGACAGGCTACAGGTGTCTGGTTCCCTAACCAGAGGTCAGATTGCCAGAGGCTCAGCAAGAGCCACTCCAGGGTTTCAATTCTATCTTTTTGGGGATAGGGAAACTTCGGAGGGTTTTGGTTCTCTGTCTGTCTGTGTATAAATGCGATGATCAGATTTATATACCAAGATGCGCACTGAGCTGGTGGTGGTGGGCAGGGAATTACATTTGGGTGGCAGGGAGGTCAGAGGGCTGTGTCAGCAATGCTGGGCAGAGGTGGTGAGGCTTACGCTAAGGGAGTGATGGAGAGGACAGATCTGAGGAGATCAAGAGGTTAAATGGAACTGGCGTACACGATCCCCCCCCATAACAGTACACACCAAGCCCCTGTGCACATGCTGGCCAAGCCCTGTGACCAGCACACTGTACATACAGTATGCCTTGGTAGGGTGTGTGTGTGTGCATGTGTGTGTGTGTGTGTGTGTGTGTTATGAGGCTTGAACCCATG
Source organism: Octodon degus (assembly GCF_000260255.1). Lineage (NCBI taxonomy): Eukaryota > Metazoa > Chordata > Mammalia > Rodentia > Octodontidae > Octodon > Octodon degus. The sequence goes on along the minus strand of NW_004524692.1, from coordinate 419,044 downwards.
GCCTTCACATTAAGCTATGTACCCAGCCCCCTTATTTTTTTATTTTGAAATAGGGCCTCCTTAAGTTGTTAAGTTGCCCAAGCTGGGTTTAAACTTGTACTCCTCCTGCCTGTGTCTCCCAGACGGAGGGGCTGACAGGTGTGCATCACTACACCCAACGTCATCTCCTTAAGTTCTTGCCCAAATCCTATGAAACTCAGTGTGTGTGTGAACAAGGAGGGAATGAATGCCTGTAGGAGCTGACGGACAGCGGAGGCAAAACCAGCTAAGTCACTTTTGATAAAGATGAGAGATGGAGGGTGGCTTCATTGAGAAGTATCTAGTGATGAGAATAGTCAAACAGCTGGCGAAAAGCACCCAACAAGGGATGATGGGATGAGTGCCTGCCCAATTTGAATTATTTAGGAACTAAACACTGAAACTCCAAATTGCTTGACAGTCTGCTGTGTGTGTGTGTGTGTGTGTGTGTACGCTTGCACATGCACGAGCATTTTCACAGATCCACGCTCAGGCACTGTGATGGGAATGAGCTCCCAGGAAGGGAAGGAGGAGGCCAGGAATGGGTCTGGGCCTCCTTATGAATGATTGTGATGTGGGCGTCACAGGAGTGAAATCAACAGACGGCAATAAATTCGTAGAAAATGAAAGAGAAAGATTTAAGTCCAGAAGCACAGGAGCCCTTAGATTGCTCCTATGCAAGGGAAGCATGGGAACATTAGACATTTTTTTAAAGGATCAGCTCAATTCTGACCTGTCTCCCTCCAACAAGGGCGGGCAGGGCTGGGGAGGAGGACAGTGGCTGTCCCCATGAAGAAACAGAAAGAATCAGAGAGTAACAGGGCAGGCAGAGGGGAGCGGGGAGAGGTCCCCACCACCGCTGTGCAGTGTGCTGGCCCCCGACAGCCAAGGAGTAGGTGGTTGTTTCTCTCTCAAGCCTCAGCTATTTCTTCAGCAAGGACGTGTAAACTAACTTTCCTCAGGGCAAAGTCTCCAGTGGCAGTGGGCACATGAAAGCTGCAGAGCCCTCCGCGAGGTGAGCCCCGCCGTTTCTTCCTGGGAGGAGACTCCTCTCTCCTGCTCATGGTCCCTCTCCTAGAGCCTTCTCTACGCACATATTCATCTTTTCATAAAGAGGAGACACCTTCACTTGCTCCCCATCCATGGGATGAAGTTTCCTTTTCTTCCAGAGGTGGAATTGGGCTTGAGAGAGCCCACCATTTTTTCATTTTAAAGGGACACATCAGTGTCTTGAATCTCAAACCATGTTACAAAGGTAGACGGGGAACCAGGAAGTGCCTCAGACTGGGTTGGGTCTGCTCTCATGATGAAGGATGGGCTACCTGGAAGGTCCCAGAGACTCAGGAAAACAAAGCTGGGGGGCCATCTCTGCTACTAGAGCTGCCCCTGGCAAGCCCATCACTGCAAGTCAGAGGCAGCCCCTAGACCCGGAACCCAGACAGCATCTGATGCCACGTATGCTTCCACTCATCTCCCTCCTGGGCCGGAGCCCAGCCTTCCCAGTGCGTGGCTGGCATCCTGCCTTCCAAGGCAGCCTGCAGAGGCCTGTCAAGGACTGGTGTTGGCCTGTGGTTTTCATGGGAAAGAAGGCTTCTCATGTCAGCAAGAGCACAGAAGGGGCTGCAGGGCATGGGGCACTCACCTGTATCCGGGTTGGGTAGAGGAGGGGAAGGGATGAGTCATGTTTTCCCAATTCCCTTCTAGTTGCTTTATGACTCTAACACTGCAGTACATTATCTTAGAGAGAGTGAGCAAAATCTCTGGGCTTGGGTCTATACATGATCAAGGACAGGCTTAAGACAGAGACATTTTTGGCACCACATGAAGACCATCCATACAGGTTTCCCAAATGAAAAGTGACTTTTCCTTGGTTGGCTGCAAATTAAGCTGGTGCTCAAATTCAGACACTGAAGGCTAGTAGGATGGTAGAGAGCACAAACAACAGAGTGTGTCAGAAATACTTTTTCACTCTTTTGCCTGCTCCTTCTGGCCCTAAGGAAGTCATGCCACTTCTCAGAGCCTTAATTTCTTCATGTACGGAAGAGAGATGGCACTTCTGCCACCTTCTCATAGCTACCTTGGGAAGCAAAGGAAACACTGGGGTGGAAGCACTTTTCTAGGTTCTCCCTGCGTGCACAAAGGGTGGTCCAGAATCCTCCCTGGCAATAATTCAGGGGATGCATTAGGCCCTTAGTGCAGTGGACAGATGTCCCAGTTTACTGCCACCATTATTTGCAAAATCTTTTTGCATGTCTCAAGGACCAATTCCTATTCTTCATTCATAGTTTTGTTGCACCTGGGACCATAACCATTATGTTTATTTAGGATCCTGAGTTATTTTTTCCCATCTCTGAATGAAACATTGATTTTCTTTGCACCCAGTGCCTAAAACAGAAGTTGGTATAAAGGTGAGGTTTAAAACATGTTTAATAAAATACTTACTAAGGAGCTGCTCATCGGCTACTTAGAATTATGTACTTCTTTGGGGGAATGAAAGGGATAGAAAATTGCTCTCAGTTATCAGTGGTAGGAGAGAATTCTGTAACCTGTACCTGAGCTGCAATCAATCCGAGGTCAGAGTTCAACAATGCCAAGCAAAGACACGAAATTATCTGGGGGGTCTGGGGCTACTTATAAAGGGACCCAGATGACTCAGAAAAGGTAGGGGGAGGGTAGAGAATATACAATGGGTCAGGGACCTACATTTAGCTGATGCTCAAACTCAGAAGCCAGAAGGCTGGTAGGATGGCAAAATGGACACATGGACAATAAATCTCAGGAGACATCTCAGTCAATCTCTAAACAAAGGTAGTCAGGCACAGTGGCATGTGCCTATCATCCCAGCTACTTAGGAAGCTGAGGTAGGTAGATTTTGAGTTCAAGTTTAGCCTGGGCAAGTCTGTAACCTATCAAGAACCTGTCTCAAAACAAAAACAAACAAACAAAAAGTAGGGGCTGGGGATTTAGCTCTGTGCTCCCTGGGTTCGATTCCTACTAACCCCCACTCCTAAAATAAAAAGCAACTGCTTCCTGAGTATTAGTATCCACTTCATTCTGGTTGGTAGGGATTATCCTGGGCTCATTTATTTTTGGCAATTTTAGGTTCTTCTCCTCTCAGTTTTCAATGCTTGGGCTTAGTTTACCACTTTGTTGTGATAAAGATGAACACACACACACACACACACACACACACACACACACACAGAGCCATCTGGGTCCCAGAATGGTAAACTCAGAACCTAACCTCAGGGGTTTGAGTCCTGGGCTTGGTTCTTGCTGGTGGGAGTGTAGGAGACATCTGATCTAGGAGGGGACAACAGAAAGAACCTCAGCCTAGATGAGATGCTCAGGGAATAGCTCAGCTCTGCAGAGCAGCAATGGACACAGGGAAGAATAATCAGGTCAGGAAGACCAGGACAGAAAGCCTGGCAGTGGGTGTGGCCAGGATGGCCAGAAAGGTCCCAGACCTAATGCACTGCGGTCTCAGAGATGAAAGCAGGCTCAATGCCAGGATACTAGCAACTCCGACCATACATGTGGGGGACCCGTAAGCTGGAGGCAGACTGAGGTCCTCTCTTGACTGCAGATAGCTCAGGCCAGGCCTCCTCTAGGACCAGAGAAGGATGACCAAGTGCAAACCACTGAGGATGCTGTCAGTGGTTGTCACAATTTTGCCTGGGGCAGGGAGGATGAAAAGCCAATTTACGGTGTTGTCAAGGTCTTCTTGGTCTCTTGGGTTTCCTTGCCCCCTTGACCAGGAAACCCATGGTGGACTTGGAACAGTATTGCGTACCTGTGTGGGTTCTGCTGATTTAATAGGTTTAACACAGTCACACTAGTTTTTCATAGTATGATTAATTTCCTAGTACAGTTCCTGGCACATTCCAGATATTCGATAAGTATTTGTCTGTTCTGTTATCTGTTCATCCATTTTTAAAGAATTCAACATAAAACTTGTGCCTGTAATTCTCCAGGCATTATTTTAAGTATTGTGTAAGTGTTGACTCATCTAATCTTCTTAAGAACTTTATGAAGTAGGACAAATGTTACCATTTCTTATTGGTGGGGAAGCAGAGGTAGAGCGGTTATCTGCCTGAAATTACTCAGCTATTAAGTGGTCGGATAGGATTTGAACCTATATATTAAGGTTCCTGAATCCATGTTTTTTTATATGTTGTCTCTTGTCAAGGAGAAGTCAAGGGCAACGACTGGTGGCTGCTGGCTTGTGAACTCCATGTTCTTCTCCATTGTGGCTTGGCTCTTCTGTTCAACTACCTTCTGAGTTGAATGCTAACAATGCTTCTCTAAATCTGTGACCTACCAGGAAGCAACCTCAAGACTTCAAAGGGAGTTGGCTGTGTGGAGTCCCAAAGCTGGTAACTCAAAAACGCAATTCTCTGATAATGTATTTTAGAATTTTTGGCTTATAGATAAAGTCTCAAAGTACCTACCATACAGCTGCAGTTTAGTAACTGTCTACAAAGGTTTTGTTTAAGAGGTTCCAATCATTTCCTGCTGATAGCTTTCCCAAGCCCTGCTTAGAATCTGAGGCACATTTTTCTCTTTTAGATGAAGCATCTGTATGCATAACTGTGGTCAGAAGCACAGATTTGGGAATCTTTGAACTTGATGTTAAATTCTGATTCTAGCACTGTAAGTGTGGGTAAATTACATGGTTATTTTCCAGGAGCCTTAGTTTCGTAATGCATGAAATGGAAGTAATTCACATTTAAATTAGTTTTGAGTGTGTTATAATTTGTATAAATACCTAGAATCTCTTATTTATCTTGTACCTATTAGGTGATGGGTATCTGCTTTAGGAAAGAATTTACCTAAGAGTCAGGTAGGTGGCTGGGGTATGACTCAGATTCCTTTTTTTTTTTTTTTTTTTTTTTTGCGGTACCAGGGACTGAACTCAGGACCTGGAGCTTGCTGGACAAGCGCTTATTCTACTGAGCTATCTCCCCAGCCCAAAACATCGCGTAGTCAGCATCAGATTCCTAATAGGAACTAAAAGGAAGTAAATGAAGAGACAGCACATTCTGCCTCTGTGAACCACAGTGCCCAGCAGTTGATAGGGGTCACAGAATTTCCTCCAATGCAACGCAAGCTGGGAACTGTCACTCCTGTTGACTGTCATTCCACTCCACAGTGAGTTTTTCATAGAAGTGCATTCATAAAAACTAAATTTGATGAATAAAATGTTATTTAAACAAATATTTTAAAATAAACTCCACCTTCTGAAGTTCTTTTGCTTTTCAGATGAACTTAGGTGAATACATTTACATTTTTTTCCTACATGTTTCCTTGCATGTTTTAAATAAAGGAGTTGGCCTAGGATCTCCCAGCCCTTTTCAGCTTCTGAGGCTCTATCACTTTCTCTTTTTCCAGGATCAGCTTCTTAAAAGGAGCAATCAATATAGAATTGGATGGCAAGTGTGGCCACTTCCTAGCTGTGCAAATCTGCCAAATTAGCTCAGCTCCTGAGACTCAGTTTTCCCTCTTGTGTGATAGTGAACAACAATGACACCTCTAAGAATGGATACAAGTGGCAGCAGCAGTAGTCCCCGTGGAAGTGTTTCTGTTGGTGCTGCAACTCCAGCTGAGCCCTTCGCTGCAGATTCCAGGTTCACAGGCCCTAACCACTTTGAGCCTCCTCTACCTCAGAACAGCCTTACGTAGGGAATCCCCATGTTCTAATATCACTTCTAGAGTCAGCCTGCCCAGGTGACACAAGGCACGTGTAACTTCCAGGGGGTCCTTGGTAGTACCTTCTATCCTCCTGGTCCCACCTGCTATCTCTCCACCTTCTGCTGGCTTCTTGCAGAGCCATCTAGACAAGAAGGAAGCCAACAAGCTACTGCTTGCCAGAAGCCGAATGCCAGTGCAAAAGGGGCCAGGGTTGAGGCCAGGAAACAGGTGCAGGGACACTCGGAGCCAGCTATTGTGCTTATCTGGTGTTGCAGAGGGACACGGAAGCATGCTGTGCTTCAGAGGGCCTCGAGGCATCTTAGCTATGCAGCTTTCCTCCTGAAGAACCTTCTGGATTGTTGGGGCAAGTCAGAGCCTTGCAGGGTATACAGGTGGATAGCCAAGGCCTACTCCCTGTACTCACTCAGCAGAGTCCTGTAGAACACTCTGGAGAGACCAGGTCTGCTGAAGCAGCAGTATCCATACACAATGGGTCACTTGCTGGACTTGTTGTTCTTGGCCTTGGACCCATGACCTTCACAACGCCTTTGCCTTTCTCTTAACACCTAAGAGTCGAGTGCAAAGAAACTTCAGTGTTCTCTCTCTCTCTCTCTCTCTCTCTCTCTCTCTCTCTCTCTCTCT
>NW_004524692.1:398063-412593 GCF_000260255.1 Octodon degus | reverse complement strand
TCTCTCAAATCAGAAAGAGTAGTGAGTAAAGGCTTACTTCTGTTTCTATCCAAGGACAGACAAATCTAATAAACGAACAATAATAAACTAAATTGCCTTGGAAGAATCCTTACTAACAACTTTATTCTTCCAATGTACATTTTCAGTTTGCAAAATAAAGCCCTGTGTGTCCAAAATGAAGAGCAAACTGCAAACTCAAGAGGTTAAGCAGACACAGTCTCCAAAAGCATAAAGAAAACACTGCAGGGACTGAGGTCAGCCACACACACACCAACACAGAGAGATTTCAACAGATCTGCTCAGTAATTGATAGATCAAGCAGATAAAAAAAAATCAAGAATAGAGAAGAATTTTCACAACATGATTAACAAGCTTGATCCTATGCACACAAGAAATACAGATTCCTTTAAAGCACACATAAAAGCAAGTTGGCCCTGTAGCATTTGGATGGCACAGCCCAGTGCTGACATCTAGTAGGGAAGTTAATTTTCACCAGGGAGCTGCACGCTGGGGAGATTTATCTCAGCTCTGTGCTGGTCATGTGGGATGGTAGCAGAGAGGCAGCAGAATTTGAGGCTGCTGAAAACATCTGCATGAATTATAATAGGTCAGAAGTTCAACACTGCTCTATAAACTAGTCTTGTTCTTGAAAGCTGGGTACTCCCAGCTCTCAAAGACAATCCAACTGCCCTACTACTTCTTGTAACTATTCTGCTTTAGTTTAACCACAGACATTTCTAACAATATTTTTCAGTATCTTTGCTTTTGGAGGATGGCATGAAAAAATCTCCAAGATGGTTTCCTTTTTTTTTTTTTTTTAATTTTATTTATTTATTTGTGTGTGTGTGTGTGTGTGTGTGTGTGTGTGTGTGTGTGTGGCCAGCTCAGCCCACCAGGGGGCAGGGCTGGCTGGCATGTGGTGCTGGGGGATTGAACCGTGGTCCCTTTGCTTTTGTTAAGCTTGTTCTAAGTAGGTGCTTTAGACCACTGAGCCATCTCACCAGCCCGATGGTTTCCTTTTTGTGCAAAATCATAGTTACAGGACTCAATTTTGGACCCTAATTCTGAAGACCAGATACTTCAGGAAGCACTAGCTGCTGAAGGTAACCTAACAAGGATCACTTAGCACCCTAAAAAGGCTTTGGCTCCTCAGAATGAAGTCCTGAATGTTCCCATATTCTGATCTGGGAGCATCGCTGCTCTTGTTGGCTAAGCAACGGGAGCATGTCCACCTGCAGAAGGGTCTCTAGAAGGAGCCTATGTGGGCATCTGGCCTGTGAGCCATCAACTGGGAGCTAAGTAAGTGCTACAGAAACTGTCCTGGGTCTGTGGTGCTCACCAACAACCCCCAGGCCGGCTGCTTCCCAGTGACTACCTCAAGGGCTCGCCTGCTCAGCTATCCTGCAATTTGGCTACAAAGAATCTGTTGCTTCATAAAAAAGGAACTCTGCCTGGGTCCTAAGATTATAAGTGCACAGGAAGGCTTTCCACAGAAGTTTTAGGATGCAAATGATACCTCTCCTTTTCTATTCATTTTTGAGGGCTCCATAGTTCCTATGAGACAGGGGTCCTTCACCCCCAAATCCAAATGTGTTCCTCTTAGTTGACTTTCCGGTGGGTCTGGCGCTTGGTCTACTTATGCAACCGTTCCATCTCTGAAGGTCCTTTCCGTTGTGATGGAACAAACCCACAGGTACTGAGGTGGTCCATGTTCTCTTGGGATCTGGTTCTCAAAGGCCAGCTTGTCTCAGAGAAATCGCCCAGAAGCTCAGGCACGCCCAGTGAAGGAGGCCCACCCAGGGCACAGAAACCCACTGCAGGTTCCTGGCTCCCACCTTCTCTTCCCACTTGGGAACTTTATTAGGAGCTGAATCTGCTCCCTCATCTCAAGACTGGAGATAGCAAGTTTCGTGGCCGATTAGGTCCGCTGGGCACCAGGAATACTGACGAGAGCAGCCACCAGCCTGCTTGTGCTCCTCAGTTTCACACCTGGCAGGACAGGCCAAAGGGTTTGTGTGCCTTGTCAGGCAGGCTGCCTGTGGCTTCCCTTGGCACCCCAGTAATTATCCTCTTTTTCCTTTCAGGATCTGCTCTTGACCTTCAGGCCCTTCTGATGGTACCAAGAAGATAAGGGCAATAAATCATGCTCTTCAGCTTCTTTGTACCCACTGTTCCCTACAGACTCACTTGAAAGGAGCTGGCCCTCCATTACTACTGACTAATCTCCCTTTTCCCTATACCCTCCCTGGACTCCAGATCCAACCTGTTTGGGAAAGTTGTCCATGCTCTGGTCTGAATGCATCTGGGCTTCCTCTCCAGACATCTAGAATGATAGTTTAGTTGCCCCTTTAAGTCATAAGCACTCTTCCCTGAAGACCATATGTGAGTGGATCTTCTTTCAGAGAACCACTTAGGAAAAGCAGCCAGCCACGTGTGGCGGAACCATGGAGGACAGTGGCTCATGGCTCCCGGGAAAAGGGTGGGTGATTCTGCTTCAAGGGTGGGCGCTGGCACTGTCTTCTCTGTTCAGCTCTCTAATTTGGGTGAACCCAAGACAGGGAACCAATCACAAGCTGGAAGATCCATGGGAACAGAGGCTTGGGAGGAGCATCTGGCTAAAGCTCTCCAGCCTGAAAGGATGAGTGGCCAAAGAAAGGCAGCGATACCCAAAACAGACAGGTAACTATCCGATGGACACAGAGACTGTACAGGCAGTAGATTCTGACAAAGGCAGACAGAAGCCTAACAATTCTAAAGAATCAGGCAGCAGGGCTGACCAGACAGGCATCAAGGCCCTGAGGGTTACAGGATTTGAAAGGGCCATGACAGGTAGGTGGCATGAGAGTGAGGGCCCAATTTGCCTAGGAACCCTCAAAATGCCTTCTTCCCCTCTTCCTCTTCCCCTTCTTTCTTCTCCTCCTCCTCTTCCTCTCCTCCTCCTGCTCCAAGGAAGGCTCCAGAGATGGCAGGACCTAGGGCAAGCTTCAGGATGGGAAGCAATGCTTGGGACCATAGAAGGGGAGGGTGGACATCACCATGGGTTTCATGGGAGGTAGCCTGGAGTGATAAAAAGACAGCGGCATTAGGGTCATCCAGCCAGTGGTGGTGGCAGCTGCTTGCAGGCACATGCACCCTTCTGCAGTTCTTCATCTGTTGCTGCCTCAAATCCTAGCGAGGGCAGAGCAAAATGCAGGGTGGCTAAAACTATCCTCTTCTGCTCCTCCTTTAGGGTAAGCAGATAGAGCACAATTTGGCCAGCCCTGATGCTAAATTTTCTCAATAATAATAATAATAATAATAATAATAACAACAACAATAAAAAAGCAGAAAAATAAACAAATAATTAGAGTGAAATTCAACTAAAAGCCATAGCAGAGACAGAGTCCTCAGGCAGCTAGGATATCCCTCTCAGACTTCCCCCATCTGTTCTGCTCTCTGGGGCCTCCCAGCTGAGCCCTGATTTCTGGGGAGGGCCCCTGTCACCCTCACAATCTGTCATCTTTGATACCACTTGGATCTTGTTTCCTCAGGAGCTGCCAGGGGCCATGAGGATACCATTCTTGTCTGTGGGCAGAGGGCCAGGAGGCCCATGCCTACCATCCGCACATGGGCTGGGTGAGAGGAAGGGCAGAAGGGGTGGAGAACAAGGGTCTGGGATGTGGAGCACCCTTGCCTGATCTCACTTTCTCCACGCAGCCCTCCTCCCTTGGCGGCCAGCCCCTCTCATTTCCTGCCATCTGTGATGGCTGTCTCTGGGGAGACCCTCTCCTTTCTAGCTTGCTCATCACTTTGTCTGGATGCTGGGAACAGGCTGGTCTCCAATTTCCCTTGGGCTGATCTGTGCTCCTCTCTGTGTTGCTGAGGGATGGGCTCTGCCTGTGTTCTACACTGCAACCCCTCTCACGCATCTCTGCCTGAAGACCTGGACTCTCAGCAAAGAAAGTAGGGACAGTAATGGAAGACAGGAGATGGTGACCACTGACTACTGCTCCACAGATTGAGGTGCCTTTGGCCCTGACAGTGAGCAGTGGTGGGGAACACTGGCCATGGGGCTGCAGTGAGTCAGGTCTGAGTTCTTGTTCTCCACTCATGTGTAGTGTCTCTATCTGCAAAGTAGGCAGTTGGGCTGGAGGATTTCCCATGCCACCAACCCCCACTGCATCTAGGATGATCCTGTGGCTCCACCACTTGCATTTCTTGAGCTCTTTACTCTTTAAATCCCGCTGTGACTGTGCACTGGCAGTAGTCACTGGTGGGGGTGCTGCAAGGGCAAAGAATACTGACTCCGGCACTTAGACGGTCCCTTGGGTATGATCCTAAGACCCTGGTCTCATTAGTATCAGATCCTGACCAGCTGGGTGAACCAGACAGCTGGGAAGCAGGGAGGCTGGTCATTTCCAATTTGATTTCAACTCTTTGTTCCCCAGATCTCCTTGGCAAGGACAAAAGCAAACACTAGCCAGTCTCCCAAGTCATTTATCCACTGACATATTCACTTGTTTAACCTTTATAAGGCAGTCTGACATCATAAGGACTCAGTGGAATTGGTTTGATCTGGTTTCTAAATCAGGCTCTGTCACTAATTAGCTAGGTAATGCTGGGCATGTGACCCAACCTCTTTTGGAGTCACTCGCATTATCTCTAATATGAGAAAATAATGGTGGTACCTACTCCATGGACTGGAGGCACATGGCACTAATTAAGTGGTGAAGAGATCATTTCATCATTATTATCATTAAGCTGCTTAATGGATTCCACGGGAAGAAAAACAACCAACATAGAGATACCCACCCCTCAGTGATAGGATGGAGGTATCTTTTTATCTGTGTCTTCTTCATTTTTGAAGGCGAGCAAATCCCTTCAGTAGGAGCTGGGGTTTAGTTTAGTGGCACAAATCTCTCACCTTCTCCAATGAAGTATTACTCAGCTATAAAGAAAGATAAACTCAATGGCTTTCGTTGGTAAATGGATGCAACTGGAGACCATACTCATAAGTGAAATAAATAAATCAGACCAGCATGTGTAAATATCGTATTGTCTCCCCAGTGTAAGAACCGGAAAGAGCAAAGAGGATCTGAAAGGTGCAATGGGAAATAAACTGTCCAAAGGGAAGGAACAGCTGAGATGAGGGAAAGGAGAAAAGGAAGCAGGGAAAAAGAAGTATGTATGTATGCACAGGATAGCTTCGACACTTGTACTGATAGTTTCTGCTGGTCTGTTGAAAGAAGCAGTTAATACTTCATTTTTTTCTCTTTTCTTTTTAAATTTTTAAAATAATTTTTGACCAACTTTACATGCTTATATCTGGTAAATCTCCACAATTAGTTTGAAGACAGCAATGTGCAATATGACATCTATTACTGAATTCCTATTATCATGTTCAGTAAAATTCTGCATCATTTCTAATTTTTTTAAACTATTTTCTTTGTATTCCCCTTAAAATAAAAATCTCTTACCCTCAGGGGGAAAAAAGGGAAAAGGGCTCATGGAAGTTCAGAACAGCTTTTCAGATACAGTGATATCTCAGTGGTTGTACTCAATTTGTTTCAAATTTATGTATAAACACTGAAAAGTTTGAGAATGAAACAATTTTTTTCTCATAAAAATAGCAGAAAGCCAAATAATTGGTTATGAGGCCTCAAAAAATTGTACTTGTAAGTTCATTTTTTCTAAGACTTTAAATAAATTTTGCAATTTCTTTCTTGAACTCTATCATGATTCTTACAGTTTTCTTCTTAGCTTTATTGCTGGTATCACTAACTTTCTCTGGAGCTGCAGTTACAATATTTTATGCAAATAAAAGCAAACACTGACAAATGTTCTAACGCACTAACACAAGCCTGTAAGTTTCTGAGAGAGGGCGGTGCTTGGGCTGAAGCGTCCCCTCTTGGTGTCTGCGGCGAGATGTGACATGTGACTCACTCTCAGCCCATGTAGGCTTTTCAAGTCAGAGTTTCAGTTTGACTATGAGCAAAATTATCAGCTCCGAGCAGAAAGGTTTTTGAACTTTGCCATTTGGGTAGTAGAAAGTCTGACCTTGGAGCCGCTTGACAATCAAGGTTGAGACATTTAAAAAGTCTGTGAAGAGACTGTCCCAGCTCAAGTGTGGATGCTGCCATTTTGGAATAGGGGCTCAATGGTGGGGCTTTCGGCACAAGGAAGGTCCTGCCTTCCCAGACCAACATTTCCAAGGCCCCTCAGTCTTTCCCTCTCCACACATCCTAGTTCCTGCCCTCATCTTTCCCCCCAAAACAGAGCACAGCAACCTCTAATTTGCCTGCTGCCAGCAGCTCTCAGCCTGTCCCTGCCACCACCCATCCTGGCAGCACTGGCTTCTCTGTCCCTTCAGGATGCTTTGGAGACTGCTGACTGAGGATGTCGATTTACTGCTTTCCATTAGCCAGACCTCTGACAGATTCTGAGGGCCTCAGCCTGACACAAGTCCACAAGCCAGCTGGGAAAGGTCAGGTCCCAGGAGCACAGCCAGCAGAGGCTTCCGAGATGGGACTGACACAGCAGCCCGGCCGATGGGCCATCAGATGGCACATGACCTGATTTGTTTTCTCTTAATTTGAAAGCCTGAAAATTTGTTTTTTGTTTAAACACATTTAGATGGTTCTACGTTCCCTCTGTTGTCTTTAAAAGCCATAAATGATGTCCCTAAAGGTGCCTACCTTCTGGCTGACTGAGAGGGCTTATGAACATAGCACTGGACTCTCAATACCCATCCCTGCTTGGCTCATCATGCGGCTGGCATAGGAGGGTACTGGAGCTGGAGGTGGGAGGTCGAGGTACCAGGCCTGATTCTACCAGTGTCTGCCAGGATGACCTTGAGCCCATCATTTAATTTCTTTGGGCCCAGCTCGCTTAATCTAACATGGAGAACAACTGTTGCCCTAAATGTGTTTTATGATAATCATGTGGTTAGTTACTCAAGGTCTTCTTACTAGAAACAATATTGTGAAAGGGGCTTTGAATGAATAAAACACATCAAAGAGAGTTTTGGACATGGATGACTTCAAGTATTGCACTCATCTGTCCCAATGAACAAAAACCTACCCAACTTGCCTAAGCATGAACACTGTGGTTTACAAAGCTAGAGTATGGCCACATCCCAAGTCCTTGCCTTGGGCACAGTGTATCTCCTTTCAAGGCCTGACTGATACTGTGACCAAGGGAGGATGAGGCTAAATTGCAGGCATCATGCCCAAGGATTAGGCACAGCCAGGGTCCTGCAGGATGCTCAGAGCAAAAATGGGAGGGTGAGTTCTTGCATGGCATCCCTCTCTCACGTTGCCCTAGAATGCGTAAAGAACAGGCCTGGTTCCACAGATGCAGAGCAAGCCTTTCTCTTCCTTTTCAGCTCCTAGTGAAGCTCTGGGATGGGGTGGGGTGGGGAGAAACTGCATGCTACAGCCCTTCTCCAGGGTCTGTGTGCTTTTCGGCCCAAGGTAGCTGCAGGGCCATAGCCATAACCTCCCAGTACCAAGCTCTGTAATAACAAAAATAATGGCATGTTACAGTTAATCTTGTAGGAAACAGAACAGATCTTATTATTGCCCTTTATGTAGAGGCAAACTAGATATTGAATTGTTGTGGGACCTGCCAAAGGTCACAGAGCTGGCGCAGGAGCCCAGGTCTCCTGTGCCAGCAGTTAGATCTTCAGCTATGTAGTGAAGAGCTCCAACAGGTGCATCCCAGAACCTAAGGAGGGAGTAGGATCTATGCAGTGTTGACGTGGTGGTCTGGGGGCCTGGAGGAAAGGAGAGTACAAGAATTCTGGGGAGCCAGAAATATGTCTGAGGAGCTGACAATAGAGCAAGGCGGGTTGTTCACCAGAAGGAAATTCTAGCATTCCTTGTTCTTGTAGTCATCAAGCGTTTGGGAGCTAATAGATAAACAGGCAGTACCTTAGTGGGTGACTGTTACTGTGTGCCTTACAGGGATGAGGCATGGTGAGAGGGAAGCACCCAGGGCTACACCCTGGATCCCAACCTAGCTGGTGGAGGGCACAGCATCCGTGCTCCCAAGGAGTGAGCTCCTCAGCACAGATGGGGTTCATTCCTAGTGGCCTTCATTCCAACTTGCCTGCAAAGCTGCAACTCGTACTGCTCATCACTAATGCCACTTCTAGGAAAATTTGCAGAGGTTCAGGTTCATGAGCTCAGTTCCAAGCAGTTCAGAAATATGCAAATTAGACAAAAATGGTATAGCTAAGTTCATTATAGTTATTTTGTGAGCAGGTTCATCTCCCTCCTGGGAGATGCAGCTATCCACTAAAACAGACAGCTGTGCACTGAGCCTGCTGAACTTCCTGGGAAGGTCTCCATGAGGCCACATTTGCAGGGTACCTAGCAGGAGCGAGAGCATAACTTTAGTGTATGCTCATGCATCCTCCTTTCCAAGCAGCACCTCCCAGGTTCCCGGGCATTCCCCAATGGAAGAGTTTCCCCCTCCCCCATCACATGCACAGTTATACCCTTCTACTGAAATCCACAACTCCAGAACTATCCTAAATATCACACTGATCTGGACCAGTGAGAATGAGAGGCATGACTTCCCATGTGGGGGGCCATCAGGGCATCCCACACTGTGGCACCTCTGCCACAAGTATTCAGGCTCCCACCCTCCTTGGGATCCTTGGTACCAACACCTGGCTTCTGCCTCTAGGTGAGCATTCGCCAGAATACTTGGCCACTGCTAGTTGCCTGTTATTTTTCATTTCAAAGTAGCCCATAATGACCCACTTCTAAATTACACCTACTCCCTGTTTAATATGAACATAAAAAAAGTCCTGGCATACCGTAAATATAGAGAAAGACAGGATGCTGGTAAGAAGAAAGCTACAGAGTCACCTATGTAGGGCCTCTGGTCAACCGTGAACTTCCACACAAGGAACTTTGAGTGAAAGAGCCCAGGACTGTGGTTATGACGGCGATGACGATACATCATAAAAATCCAAATCTGAGATGCTCTACAATCCTAAAATACTCAAGCAACACCAACATGATAACCAAAGTGGAACTTCTATTACTTGCTTTATCACAGTTGATCTACAGGGACACTAAACACGCTGTTTAAGTTTTTATTTAAAATTCTAAACGTACAAAGCTCAAAACATAAATCAATTTCACACTTAAACTTGGGGCCCTCTCCTTCCACAAATGTTCCAACAATAACAAAATAGAAACAGAAACCTCCCTCGTCTGATCATTTTGGACAAGGGATATTTAACCAGGGTTTGTGGTGCAGGCATGCATGGAGGGCTGTCCTCTCCCATCACAGGTCTAGCTGCAGCTGTGTAGAGCAGAGCAGCACATGGGGGCAGAAGGCAAGGCTGACAGTCCCTTTGGGGCCATTCACTGAACATCTGATCTCAGGCAAGTCCTCTGACCTGTTGAGCCTCAGCGAGAGAGGATAAGAACAGTATAGGGCTCCTACGATGGCTGCAGGGTCAGATGGGATCAGAGCACACATAGTGAGAGGAAGTGGTGTGGGGCATTTGGAATCCTGTATGCCATATCAGACTTTGCATTTCCTTAATCAATTGCCAGTCTTCATTCTTAACCCAATGCTTCTGCAACCCTAGCCCAGGACATGGCACTTGCCCCTACATCTCTGCAGAAGGTCACCTGTACCTTGCACTTCAATGCCCTCCTAGCTCACCTCCTGTCCCTGCTCTACCCAATCCATTCAGTGCATCAGTGCACCTGCAAACTGGCACCAGTCATGCGGTGCTTATTCCATTTTTTTCTTCTACCTCTTCCTTAACCATTTGTCTCCTCCCCATCCCTCTAGCTCCCTCCAACTCTGGAGTTGTGCTTTATTGCCAGTGAGTTTAATGCTTGCCTGATAAGACCAGTTAATCCTCTGCTGCCCCTCTTTTGCAGAAGAGATTATAGGCAAAAGGTTTAGCATCTATGCTTCAAGGACACTCAGGCTGGGTAGCAGGGAATTGGACCCTGCTTTCCCACCTGATGCTTGAGACAGGGTCCCCAGTATTTCTGACTAGGAGCAGCACTGACTTTCTCCAATGCATAAGGCTTCTGACAAGCATATAGTGAAAATGGGAGCATAGGTATTGGTCAAGAGGCCTGCAGGCTCACCAGGTTCCCTGGACACCTAGGCTGATCTGGTCCTAAAGAGCGAAGTACTCCCAGCAGGCAGCTCTATGACCAGCAGTAACATGTACTTGGTAACAAGAAGGTAAGACTAGATCAGAAGAAAATGACTGCCAGGCAAAACCTGGGCTTCACAGAGTTCATGGTGCATGTGGAATGGTGCTATGAGGCCTGGATGTCATGTTTCCTTGGGTGAACACTAAACACTACTTTATGGAAGGTGGGAGATACGATCATAACGCTTTTGTGTCTGCTACATGTGAGTCCTGGAATACAGAGCCCAGCAAGGAGCTGGAGGAAGCACACACTGAGCAGCAGACTGCTGGATAGGGAAATTCAGAACAAAATGGGGGAATGACTGAAGACAAGAGGAAGCTGTAAACCACATGGAATATTATTAAAAAGGTTAGTGTCTTTCAAGTGTCCATTCTACAAAAGGAAAATCACAAACTCCAGCAAGAGCAATTTCCACATGAGTAAAACCAGCATGAACTGAGGTGAACAGAAGTAGGTGGATGAAGTCAAATTCTCAATGACCTTGGCCTAGAGCAGTAGAGAGAGGACCGAGTTGTTCTCTGAAGCAGGGGAGTGAGCAGTGACTTCAAGTTTCTCCCAGTTAGTAAATGGGATGGCTGGCATACCATTGGCCGTCGGCTGACCACAGAGAACCCCCAGATAGTGCAGGAAGACAATGCACACGGAAGGACCTTTAGCTACTGCCAGATTTCCCCAACTTCAGCTTCATATCATTCATCTCTGAGCATGGGAGCCCCATTCCCCGCTCAAACCTCACTCAGGAAACCTCACAGCGGTGGTTGTGTTCAGGCATTCAAAACATCCCATCCTACAAGTCTCCTGCCTCTGTTGGAAAGCTCTTGCATATCCAAAAGGCAAGAAGAAAGCAGAGAGCCTCCAGAACACTGTGTGGTCAAGATCAGACCTTAACCTCTTTCCTAGATTCTCACCCTCAGCCCTTACCCTACTTTTCGGACCTCATTTATTGTTCTCCTTGAGCACTCCACTGCAGCCAAGACATGCAGCCTTAAAGCACCTTCTATTTTCCCACCTCCGATCACTTGCTGTCTTTCTTCTCCTTTAGGATTAGTCCCCTCCCCACCTGGTTGGATGGCTGTTCTCAATTGCTCAGAATCTAGGTTGAATCTTTATACCTCCAAAAAAGCCTGTTGGGTCCCCTCCTCTCTCAGGCATTTCCCATAAACTGCCAGCGAAGGAACAGCGAAGCTCTGCAAATATTCTCTTGCTTTCTTCACGGCCTATACGTCAGAGCCACTTGGTACATATTTGTTGGTGAGATGATTGAGAAAAAGCCAGTGTGGCCTTTCTTTCCCAAGGGTGAAGCCTTATAATAGTTGTTCAAGGCTGCATTAGAAGGACTCCCCAGGTCCCAAAGAGACATAAATAGGTGCTGCAAGTGCTCCCCAGCCTGGCTTCTGTAATGTCATCCAAGGAAGTGCTGAGCCACTTGAGTTCAAGTTCAAATTGAGCCATCATAGCCATTAAGTATTTCACCTGCTCAAAAGAGAAGCCTAGCCCTTCTTGGAAATGTTCAACACTTAGGCCACAAAGCTTATGTTTTCCTTTAATTCAGTAAATAAAAGATTATTTACTGTCATTTTCAGCTGTGGATTTTCTGTGGCAAAGCCCTTTTGAAAAGACTGGAAAAGCACCTGTCTGACCCAAACTCTTTTACTACCTCATGCTTCATGTGGCAGAAAGAGAATGAATATTTAGCCTGCAGTATTGTGTCCACTTGGGGTAAAGTAGAGATAATAACCAACAGACCGCAGCAACTTTCATGCAACATGAGTGCACATTAAAAGGTAGACATGGGCAAAGTTTTCAGGGCATCTACATTTTGTGGAAATTGGTTCAATAAAATCTGGGCTCTAAAGTGGCCTTAAACACACAGCAATTAATGCAACCATGAGGAGGCAGGTAGATTCCAGATACAGATCTATAACAATGCATTTTATGATTTCTTGGAGACTATGCTTTGTTCCTCTTGCACCAACCATATGAAAATCAGGAATATTAAAATATCAAAAGTAGTTAACAACAACAACAACAACAAACCCAACAACATACACAATAAATCCCAAATAGAACAACTCTGTGGGCAAGTGTTAGGGAGTAAGTTGCCACTGATTCATGCCCACAAAAATTGATTCCAATGTGGACACAACTTCCTTTAGACTAAGGAAGTCCCACCACCACAGGCATTTATAAAGACATTATAAGGCACACTGTGTCTCATAGGAAGAAGTACTTTTTTATATGTTTGTTTTTGATTTACTGACTTACAAAAGATTTGAAACCAGAAAGCCCCTGTACATTCTTGAGAAAAGTGAGGCTGTCCCTGTTCTGTCCCACTTGGCCTCCTCTCCTAGGGGCTTCAGGCTACCAGGGAAAGAAGTTATTGTCCCCAGCTTAGTTAGCCACTGCCACCTGGGGGGGTAGGGGGCTTACAGGTTTTGAAAAATAAAAACAAGAACAGGCTAAGAAACACGGGTTGAGCTACAATTACCCTTTTGAAGGCATATCTTTTAAATGGCATGATTCACTCAAAATAATATGTCCCGGCCCCATTTCTCAGATCTGCCTTCCAAAAAGGCAAGCACACAGGTGTGCAGAGATACGCTGAACAGGGAATTCATGTTTTTTCACTAGGCAAGGGCTTTCTCCAGCACTGTTTTTATGCTCAAAAGGAAAAGTGCAAATTCTAGGAGGAAAAAAGGAAACAAAACGAGCTGTCAAAATTCCTTTTAGCGCCTATGCCTGGTGTTAACTTCCATGCTCCCAGAGCACAATAAAAAGCCTGCAAATTGCTGTGGAAAGGATGGTCTGACCTTTTAAAATGAGGACTCTTCCACCCCATATCTGTATTAAGCAGGTAAACCTTAAGTGCTCTAGAGTTTTAGATTAAGAGATGAAATGAGGCTGACTCTCCAGAAAAGGGTTTCCCTGCAGACCACAGGCTAATTAGGGTGTTCTAGACCTACATTGTAACAGCAAGTAGAATGCAGGCCCCAAACCTTTTAGCCGTTGTAGTTACTAACTGCTCAGTCTAGTTCTGAAAGGTGTCGGCAGGGGAGTTATGAAAATTTAGTTCTAAAATAAAAGTCTTAGGCACGACCGCCCATAGCCTGCGCTTCCAGGGCAGGCTGTCGGCCCCTGGTGGCCAGGGAGCCACGGCGGCGAGGCTGGGTCTCTACCGCAGCACCCCAAACCGAGCGTGGCGAGCGGCGCTGCTGAAAGAAGTTGGAGAGCTCCCAGCTTGACAGGAATTTGCGGTGGGCGCCAGGGAATTCCTTCCCGCGCAGCAATTAGGAAAAGTTTTGAAAAGTAAAGACCCTGGACAGATAAAATGGACTCATCCTTTTCCGGAATAAGAGCCACCCCGCGCTGCGCTGGACGGCTGCACACACAAGGCCATCCGTCCTCCTGGGCCGGGACGCGCCTGGTGTCTTCCACCTTCCCACCACCCCAGTGCGCGTATTCAGGGATTACAGCCAGATTGACGCTCGGTTGGGCTACCAGGCATCCAGACAGAGATGCCTCCAGGCTCCCAGGCTGAGGGGACAAGGTCGGAACCATCAATTCTTCCAAAGCCTCGGACCTTCTCTTCCAAGCTCGCCGGGACTTCTCCAAAGGGCGCGCGGCACGGCCCATGCGCCCCCCGCGCTCTACTGCACTCCTCTCTCTACGCTTTCCCCCAAACTCTTCTCGGGGAGCCTTCAAACACACGGAGCCCAGAGAACTCCCGGGGCACTCGCCAGTCATCCCCACCCCTGCCTCTCCAACCCTCCCTTTCGCGTTCTTCCCGCCCCGCAAGGTTTTCCTCACGTTTCTGGGGAGTCAGAAGCAAACCACGAGAAAAATGCCTTCTCGAGGAGCCTCCCTACACCCGCCCTGTCCCTGAAACAAAAGCGCAGGGAGGAGGGAGGTGGGTGGGCAGGCGGAAGGAAGGAAGGTTTAGAAAGAGGAGAGGATGGGGACCGCGGCGAAGAGGAGCTGGGGAGGGGTCGGGTGGAGAGCGGAGACGGGGCCAGGACCCCGCTCCTGTCGCTTACATGCCCAGGTCGCTGTAGGTGTTGAAGAACTCCATCTGGTTGCACGCCTGGATCCAGCCCACGACCCAGGTCTCGTGGCGGGGGATGGGGGGCATGACCACGCGGGCCGAGGCTTTGAAGTAGGGGGTCTTGTAGCGCAGGACGATGGGCGAGGTCTCCTCGATGCGCGTGGGACACTGGTCGATGGTGGCGCACACATCGTACACCACGATGTTCTCGCGCCGGATCCGCGCCTTGCAGGTGATGCTTTGGATACAGCCCATCCTGCCGCCCGGCGCCGGCGCGGCGCGGCGTGGGGCAGCGCGGGGATCCGCGCGG
>NW_004524692.1:387800-397607 GCF_000260255.1 Octodon degus | reverse complement strand
GCCGCCGCTGCATGAACCTCTGCACCGCGGCCGCCCCCCGCGTGCGGCGCACCCAGCAGCGGGCGAGCGTGCGGCGGCCGAGGACGAGCTTCCGCGGGCCCCGCCCCTCAGCCGGACCTAGCGGGCGATCCTCGGCTGGGCAGCCCCGGCCTGGAGGGCGCTGGGGGGCGCTAGGGGGTGGTGGGTCGGGGCAGAGAGCCCCGCGGGCTGGGGCTTCCCGGGACGCGCGCCGCGGAAGACACGAGCTGAACGCCATGAGTTTTGTCCCTTTCCGGCTGCCGTCCGGGCGCGTGTGTTGGGGGGTGGTGTGTAAGGGTGGGGGTGTTTAAAGGGCCGTTAGCTGCGGGGTGCGGCCGGCACGTGGGGGCGAGGCGGGGCCTCAGGTGGTGGCGCCCAGCGCTGGGAGTTGAGTAGGGTGCGGGTCAGGCCCCTGGCATGCGGTGGGTGGGCCGAGAGGGCGTGGCGCTGTGCAGCGTGGGTGGGAGCTCCCAGCCTAGAAGGGGATGTGGTGCCCCAGTAGTTACTGGGAAGGTTGCTGGTTGGCGTAGAGTTGGACCTCGGCTCCCCGCGTTGGGCCGTGGGGAAGGCTGGAGCGCAGACAACAGCTCTGGCAAGGTGCGGTGGATCTGCCGCTTCCCTGACTGGCTCTGCTCTGGAAGCTTACGTTTCTAATCCTCTCAGCAGTCTCTGAAATGAGTTCTGCTTGAGACATGAACTCAGCTTTAACTCATGGCCTGTCGTTATCCAACTCTTATGCTCCTTAAAATCACTCTTTCAACAAAACATGTACTGATAAAAAAATTATTATTATTATTTTTTTAAACAACAATAGTTGGAAAGCACTGCATTTTCAAAGTGTCTGTGTTCGGAGACAGGTTGTGTCTCCTGCGATTATCTAGCTGGGTTTGAATGCTTAGCAGCCTTCTTGAAGTTAACCAAAGCCTGTTAGGTACAAAGAACTTGAGAACGCTTTTTGGAACCAGGTGGGATTAAAAAGTAACTGTTTAGTAATACAGGTAAAGCAACCATTGTGGTAATCCATTTACCTCTCAGAAAGCCTTGGACTCTTAGGGATCTAGTTTTCACTTTGTTTCTCTATAACGCTGCAAAATCATGACACATAGGGACTGACTGCTCAACAGTTGTCTGAATGAATGAATGAATGTAGCAACGATCAAAGAAAGAACAGCTTGGCTGCAGTTCCCCCGTAAAATGCCACCCAAATACTGGATATTCATTGTGTGTAATGACCACTGTCACGTGTCTGTTATCGCTGTTTAATGTCCAGACAAGATGTGCATTTAGCAGATGTTTTCACTGGGCCAGCTTCTTACATTTGTAATGCCGATAGCTTCTTTGTATTTTTTTCCATGACCACTGAACATTTTCTGGATCTGGGGTCTCGCTGTGAGATACTGTAACAGGGTGCAGGAAGTGTGCTGCACCCTGTTAGTCTTTAGCACAGGTGCGATGAGTAATTGAAAAATTGGTTGAGATCTAACAACACTTTCTATCCTTATTTTAACTTTTCTGACACCTTGGTTCACTTTATAGTTAACAAAAAAGCACGCTTCCCCTTTGATGGCATGCTTCTCATTTTATCATGTAGCTATGGACCTCAATCACTAGTCCTTTCATTCAGCAAACACTGACTGCCTGCCTGGCAGGAGCCAACCATTGTACTCGGTAGTAGGGATTCAAAGCTGAACAAGAGCCCATGGATCACTGCAGAGGATGAATCTGCTAACAAGTTGCTGCAGTCCACTGTGGCCTGTGTGTATCCAGCGCACACAAGGCTAGACAAGAGAGCACCTGAGGTTTACCTGGGGCTCCACCGAAGCAGCTCCACTCCACCATTTCAGTTAGAGGGTTGCCAGGAAGAGAAGGGCAAAAGGGCAGGGTGGAATGAGAGTCTGGCAAATGCCAAATGCTTTCAAGTATACATCAAAGCGTTTCTGAAAGCATTATGTGGATCATATCTATGGGTGTCAGAATCTCAAGATTCTGACAAAAAACTGCAAGAGCTAGTTTTTGGTAGGCCCATAGTTTGATTTTCAGTGGAAGCCAATGAAAGCTAGTAGAGTAAGAGCACTCTGTGTTCATGTGGAGAATAGAAAAGGTGGGGTTTTGGGATCTTGTATAGATGATTTGTCCTTGAGCTAGGGCAGTGCTGTGGGACTGGAGAGTCCTGGTTGTACCTGAGAGTCTTTTACAGGTCGATTGGATTTGCTTGGTGACTAACTAGATGTCAGAGGGCGGTCTGAGCTGGCTCGGAGTTTTCCAGCTTTGGTGATCAAATACATATGATCAGGAGACAGAAATGAGGCAGGTTGAGTCTGTGGGTAACATGTTAAGTATGAAATGCTTGGAGGGTATTCAGGAGAGGGGTCAGCATTCAGAGATTATTAATTTCCACAAAACAGACCAAAACACAATCATTCAGTTGGGGAATTAGATTATCTTTCTAATATGAGTTACTCATCAGGCAGCAGTTTTGTGAATAACTATGTTCTTTGTGTTCTGGTGGCACATTCTGACCTTTCATAAGCAAAAAGGGAGTGATGGCTTCCCTCAAGTTATAGAAAAATCATGTAAGGAACAACATATCTTATTTTTTAAACTTAGCAAGTCTTTTTAACTATTCGGTAGAATGCCAATAAAATATAATTCATGACCCACAGACTTGGGCCCTTGACATTCTCAAAGGCTTCATCCATGACCTTGGTGAGTCTCCAAATTCATGGATGTCACCATAGTATGTAATTTCCTCCATAAAATGTAATAAAGTGAAACTGGAAAAATATAAGGAGTCCTTTTAAACTCTTAATGGTTCTATAAATATGGACCCAAGGTAATTTCTAAAGGTATTTAAATAAATTTTGCCATTAAAGTAAACTCCTTACTTCATTGCCTTACATCTTTACCTTATTAATTCCCTCTTTCCCCGACTCTGCAGTGTGAGAATAACTGTGTAGATGTCAACGAGAAGAGCTGAGCTGTGCAGCGACGACAAATGTCAGGTGTTGGGCATGCTCCACTCACCGGCTGTGTGGCTCACAAGTGCTCTCTGGCCTCGAAGTGGCCTACTCAGAGTTGTGTCTCGGCAAATGACCTCATAAGGAGGACTTCTCAGGTCGTTCACCGGAGACCATTATCATTCCTAAACTGTCCAGTTGGCAAATGCGAATGCCTTGCTGCGTTACAGCTCAGGTGAAGTCCTCAGAAGTATGAGAGCTTCTCTGTGTAACTTTTCTCTTCCTTCCTGTTTCCCCTAGGGCATCCTGCATGCTGAGACAGCACCGTACTGTAGAGTCAAGCCTCCATCTCCTTTAAATTTCTGTGTAATCATTGTGCGTCTTCCCTGCTCTAGTAGTACCACATACCTGCCTCTGCCAGCACCTTGCATGCTCTTCCACCATTGTTTGCTGCTGCTGATCTTCCCCAGCAGGCCATTCCCTCCTCAGAGGAGTGTGCCATCGTGCGCTGGTGTCCAGTCTGGAGCCTGGCCCTGAGGAGCTGCTCCGTAAACATTGACTAACTGAAAGTAGTCTAAGAAATCTGATAGAGCTTTATGGCCTTCTGTTTAGGTTCTGTAAGTTACCTACAAAACACATGTCTTTATCCCAACTCTTGTATACTGTATAGCTTGGCCCTCTCACTTTTTCTTCTTAGTGTGCTCTCCCAGTGGTAAGTGATGCCTTTTTGTCTTTGATCCCTGTATGCAATCTGAAGAACTATAAGCTCTAGGCACCAAGAATTGGAAAAACTCCAATGACAAGACATTGACGACAATCATTCCATATGAATAACTTCATTGGAATTAATGTGCAGGGTACAGCACAAATGTTCCTTTGTACTTTGAGCGATTGATGTTCTTGGGCATGACAGAGCTCTTTAGTTCCCCCAAGCTGGGGCCTTCCAGCAGGGTCTCCATGATGCTGGTTCGATGCCACCAGCACAGTCTGCTCCCTCAGCTACGGGTGACCCTGCACTCTGTCCTTTCAGAGGAGAGTGATCTCTGACTTTATTTTTCCTGTTGATTGACTCATTACTCAATTTGTCAAATGTGCTTTTTAGAAATGTATTACAAGGGCCTATTTTCTTGTTGAACTTGGCAAAGAATCTCAGAAACTGTAGAACAAACTATGAAAGCTTGAGGAACTATGTGTGAAATTAAAAAACAAAACAAACCAAACAATGATGGGTCTTGATCTAAGTTGGATAACCTGAAGATAGGCAGGAGGTGAAGTGATTCTTTAAGCTCCAAACTCCTGTTTGGTTGGGAATTGCACGGAGCACCATGATTTCTTCTCGAGGCTAAGAAGCCCAGCATGGTGTGGACCATGGCAATGGACCCTGACTGCTTAGCCCACAGAGTGCATGCTGCTTCATGTAGTCAGTAGATTTAATCTTGTATTATATTAGACTATGAAAACTACAAAAGTGAATGCCCTGGTTCTCCAGATGTCCTGTTAGAGGGGCCCTGTTTCTGTCTTTGCTACTTTCAAGGGTTTTACTCTGTACTTATGCAGATTCAGTGCTCTTCTCTTCCTTTAACCCTAGCGTCCTGTACTTCCTTGTTCTCCCCTATGCCTCGCTCTCTTGCTCTCTCGCTCTCTCGCTCTCTTGCTCTCGCTCTCACTCTGTCCATCTCCTCAGCTGGTATTTCCCGAGGGCCTCTGCTCCCGTGCCTGGAGTACCTCGGAGCGTTTGCCCATGCTCTGGAGTTGTGCCTGCTGTTACCTGGATGTCTTCTGCATCTGTCCTGCCAGCCCAGCATTTCTTCTCAGCTGGAGGCCACCAAAATCCACCTGCCTGCTGGATGTTTGCGTCTGAGTGTGCCACCTTTCCTTTCATCTCTGAGCATGTGGGAGCTCTGAGTTGGGAGAGGGAAGCCTAAAATGGGGTCTTGGAGCAGAGCCTGCAGAGCCAGCGTCTAAAATAGGTAGAGGAGACATAACAAAAAGCTCATGCAGCCAGCACGCCTCCTGACACCCCTGTTTCAGGCTGGGATATTTTCTTAGGCTTGACCCTAAACCATCCTGGGCTTGGCCTTTGCTTTTGCCATTCTCTTCTAGTAGACGAGTCAGTCTACTTGTAGGTCAAGTCAGAAAAAAAATTGATCATTTTTTTTATATACTGTAGAAAACTTTAATGCTCTCTCGTTACCATAAAATCCATCACAGATCTCTTAGGTTGGCGTTTTGTGCTCCACCGCTGGACTTCAGTCAACCCACCTTCCTAGCCCTCTTTCGTTTCCACACAATCTCAGTCCAAGCAGTAATGTGGCTTTCCTGTAGGAGGTCTCTTCCCTGTTTGTGTTAAACCACTTTCTCTGGCTGCACATTCAAATACCATTCTGTCTCATGACAATAACAATGACAGCAGGGCATGTGTTATTTATTTCTCACATACATCTGTGAGGTAGTAAGATAGTGTCATTATTCTGTTTTAAAGATAAAGGTGCAGTGGCAAAGGGAGACTTCCCCAAGGTCACGACTGGTAAATGACAGGGCCAAGAAGCCTACCTCTGTCTGATGACCCTCTGATTCCCATGAGAATGTCTATGAGCACAGCACTTGTAAATGGTCTCTTTTGCCTCTCAGTTTGTGCTCAGAACATCCAGTAGACACAGAAACCGTTCCATCTGAATGAATAGAAAAATGGGATTCTATAATCTGTCTGTAGAAAGACAAATGAAGGGAGTCAAGGATAAATGCAAGATTTCTAGACCAATAGATTAAAGTAGAATGCCATTGTTAAAGTGAGTCACATGAGAAGATGCCAGTTTGGTGGCTCAGTGGTCTTGATATTGTGGGGTATTAAGCGAAGCTTCTGTTGGATACATCATTTGAGTTATCATTTTAAAATTATAGCTTAATTTATTCCTTCCTCTACTTTCTTCTTTCTTTTCTATCTTTTTCTTTCCTTTACTTTCTTCCAGAAATATCATTGAGCCTTTCTTGATTCCTGGTATTATGATGCTGCTTGCAGGTTCTAAAGAATATAAGATACTATATGTGGTTCTTACCTAGTTCACAAAATATAATTTGGTTGTATGTGTCTCTTGTGAGTGTATTGTCATTGCCTTGAATCTGTATATCATATTTGATTTTCTTTGGGTTCTAAGTTCTGTGCACAGTGCCTGGCACTTGTACATGCTCAAATGATAATGAATAAAGGGTGCCTTGGTGAGGAGTGGAGGAAAAAGCAGCAACTGCAATGCATATACAAATTACCTGGAGATTCTGCTAATTGCAGATTCTGATTCAGTGTGGCACATCTGGAGTGGGGCCAAGAGGCTGCTTTCTAATGTGGTTCCAAGACCAGCAGCACTGGTGTTCCTGTTGGAGAAGCATGCTGGGGGGAGATATTGTTTCAGCAAGATGCAAGAAGTCTAGCATAGCCATGCATAGCATGTGGAGGCTCCAAGTTGGGTGAGATAAGCCTAAAATGAGATCTGAGACCAGAGGCTGCAGAGCCAGTGTCTAAAAAAGGTAGAGGAGTTATAAAGAAGAGTTAATGCAGCTGAAGTTGGGTACCTGGTCCTCATTTGTCAGTTTGGACAAGTTTGGACTTTTTCTTCAATGTTGGGAGGCCTTGTTTTCTTTGCTTATCAAATGAGAATAAAGATAACTTCATGAGGTTGATGTAACCATTAACTGATGACACACTGGGTGTAATGCCTCATGCCAGGTAGGTGCTGTTTGAATGGTAGTGGGCATTGTCATCAGTACTAGTGGTGGGCAATGTGAAGTGCGGGTACTTGGTGAAAAGCATAATTTCTGCTTATGGGAGTTTCCGGAGTGCATGGGCTTCCTGACAGTACATCTCCATGCTCTCTGTTTTGTTTTGATGACTGTGTTCTGGGCTGTATCTAGATGTCCTCCCAGAGCCTCAGGTGCTCCTAGGTGAGGCTTTTTGGAGCTTGCTGCATCTAGGGAGTGTTAATGTGGATTAAGGGTGTAGGATAACTAAATTAGCCTTCTGACTAGTTTAGCCTAATAATGGGGAGGCCCACCCTGAGTGGCATCATCCAGTAGACTTGGAGCCTGGATGGGATGAAAAGAAAGGGGGGCTCACGGCTTTCTGCTTTGTGTCTGCCTTCCCACTGGCCGTTTCTCTTCTTCCATGCCACCCTGCCTTGGGGCCGGTTGACTATGGATTGAAATCTCTACAAACTGTGAACTGAAATAATACACTTTTCCTCCTTTAATTGGTGAGTGTCAGGTATTTTGTCCCAGCTATGAGAAAAGTGACCAAGACACACTGTAAGTTGGTGGCACAGGTTGCAGCCTTACGTGGGGTTACCACTTGCAGGTAGACCCAGGTTTATCAATCCCTGCAATGTAAGGTAGTAACCTCTAGATTTGCTTCAGCCTCCTTTAAATTTCTTTTAGACATTTTCCCTTTTCATTCTCTTCTTACCATACTGTTGGGTTTTCTACCAAATTTCAACTAATTTGGACAAGGTGTTTTACCACAATTCCTTCTCCTTGGTCAGATAGTGGGATTTAGCTTTCAGAATTTTATGTATTTATTTATTTGGTGGTCCCAGGGATTGAACTCAGGACCTTGCGCTTGCCAGGCAAGCACTTATTCCACTGAGCTATCTCCCTGGTGGGATTTAGCTTTCAGGACTTAGGTGGCATTTGGGATTTAGTTGTCTGGCCCTTTGCTATGTAGAAGGCACAGTCATCTCTGTGTCCTCAGACCCCATCAATAGGTGACTGGTCTTCAAAATGGTCTTCACTGGAGCAGAGGAAGAAAATAACACACCTTGTTATTTTTTGTATTATTTTTAGTACTTCCTTTAGCATTTCCATTTTTGTAAGTTTTCTTAGTAAATATGTTATTTTGTGGTATTGATCTATATCATATATAAATGAACAAGAATACACAAAAGAACGGTCAAGGATCTAGGCAGTTGCAGTTCTTTCTAGCTGGTCTTATTGTATCCACCCCCCCCCCACCTTTTTAAAAATCTTGCGCAGATAATCTCAGAATTATCTTTCTGAAAAACAATCCTTGTTCTCTGGCCTGTCTAAAGACATTCATTAATTTGTTCAATCATTTACTTGCCAGAGATGCTGCTTGGTTCAGGCATCGTATCGTTGTGATGCAAACGACCTTGAAAGCAGGCCCCTTGTGACACTGGAGCCTAACTCGCAGCCCTCCCTCCCTCCCTCCTCATGTTTAGCTATATGGATGGTCTAAGCATTCTCTAAACTGTTTTCACCTCATGTGCTTTTAATACTGCCATCCCATAACATAAGCATGCAAGCTCTCTGAGGACAGGGCTTATCTCCTTTTTGTTCACTAATTTATCCCTAAGACTAAACAGTGCCTGGCATTTAATGAATAATGGATGCACGAATGTCCAGCACATGGTGATTCCCCATTCTTAAGGTCCTTTCTCCATGGAGAGTGTTCACCCTCTAAGTGTCACGCCTTCTGTGCAAGGTCAAAGCCTCCTTTTTCCACCTAGTACATTCTCTCCCAGACACAGGGAGCTCACCCTCCTTTTCCCTGCTGTATTGGTGAGCTTTCCCTCTGCTCAGGTGAAAATACTGCACCCTGGAGTCTGAAAGGCAAAGAGGTTTAATTTGGCTCAGTATTTCTTTAGAGAATAAAGAATCATAAAAGAAATTAGGAATAATACAGAATTTCACTAAACAAAATAATAGGAATTAAACAATGGCTGTTATAGTGCATAAGGTTGTCTTCAAATTAGTTGTTTAGATTACCAAATGCAAGAGCACAAAACTATCCAAAAGGTTATAAGAAATTAAAAAGGAGAAGAAAAAAATTTAAGGGTTAACTGCTCCTTTCAGTAGACCATCAGGTGTCAACAGTGCAATTACCCAAGCTTTCCCATAATATCCATAATTGTTTTTCCCCTTCCTCCTCTCTTTCTTTTGTGCTTTCCCTCATCCCAGTTGCCCCTTCCCTTTGGCGTAGGATTTCTGAGGTTCAGTCCAGCACTGGCTGGCTCAAGGCAGCAATGGCATAGTGGAAGGGGATCGCAGAGAAAAGCTGCCCACTCCAAGGTGGCTGGAAAGCAGAGTAGCTCAGAAGGAGCCCCAGTGAGAGATCCAGCCTACAACGGCCCACCCCCAGGACCCATCTCCCACTGGGCCTCCTTACAGCACATTCAGCCACCATCAGCGGATGCAGTGAGGAGAGTGCCCCCACCGTTCATTCAATCACGTCTCCAGGGGTCTCAGTGCAGGCAAACTGACCACTGAGCTTCACCGTCACACTTGCTGCTGGGTATGATTTTCTGTATTAGTGATTGTCAGGGTGTTTTGCCACTTTATTTGCGTGTCAGCATCTCCCACTAGTATCTGTGCTCCTCCTGGTATATATACATCACTGAACTGCACAGTTTTCGCTCTTGAATCCTACTGCCTGTGCCAGACTAAATGCTCATAATTGTTTCAGAAAGGAAAGGGGAGTAGCAGAAGCTAAGGTCTTATCAAGACCGCTATTCCTACAGAGCTTGCTCAGCAAAGAGGCTGGGAAGTGTGCAGGAATGGGTAAAACCCTCCTGGCCCTCACCTCAATAACCCTCCTATTCTTTTGTTAAATTTTGGCTCCCCAAAGGTATGTTGAAACTCTAGCTCCCAATTCTTTAGAATGGATATAGTTTTGCTACAGATGTATTTAGGATGAGATCATGGAAAGGGTTGTGTCCTGAACCAACTCTGACAGGGGTCCCTGAGAAGAGTGTCATGTAAAGAGGCAGACACAGCAGAGAGAAAGAGAAAGGGAAAGGGAGAGAAAGAGAAAGAGAAAGAGAAAGAG
>NW_004524692.1:377921-387513 GCF_000260255.1 Octodon degus | reverse complement strand
GAGAGAGAGAGAGAGAGAGAGAGAGAGAGAGAGAGAGAGAGAGCCATGTCATGGCAGGGATTGGAGTGTTGCCTCCAGGGAATGGGAGTGCCAGAGACTGACAACCATTGCTAGGAACTAGGAAGAGGCAAGGAGAGCTTCTATCCAGAGGCCCAGGGGAACCAAGGGTTTTAAACTTTTATTCTCAGAGCTGTGATTGACTAAGTTGCTATTGTTTTTAGCCACCTCCATTGTCATTCTTTATTATAGTGGATCTTGGAAAACTCTCCTTGCACAGAAGCCAGTAGCCACTTAGCAGGCTGAGTACTGCCCCTGTTGGTACCACTGAATCTGTCCTCACTAAGGGCTACTGAAGAGACCTGGCCACATCCTATGAGCCTCAGCCATGCCAGGCAATCTGATTGCAAGCTAAACCTGACCTAAAGTTTTGTTCCCAAGACCCTGTGCTCACTCTAATTTCTGGTCCCACACAATGAGTCCCCATACCTCCCCTAGAATTCCCACCACTAAGGATAGGCTTCTTTCTCATTCCTCTGAGCCTCCTGACTGTTTTCCACACACTGTACTTTTCCCCCTGCCCCTAAATGATTTTTTAAAATACAACAACCAATAATAACCTTTAAAAAATTCCAATAAGATCATGTCACTTATTCTGGAAAAGTATTTCAATGACTTTCCTGTACTCTGGGAAGCCCATTCTCAGTCTGGCCAAAGCCATATTTGTGCCAGGATGATTCATGCTCTGGCCTCTGGCTGCCTTTTCTGCCTCAGGCACCATGTTCTATCTTTTTGTATTCCTTCTGTACAGCTTCCTTCTTTCATGTTGCCTACTATCTTAGTCCCAGTTCTATTGCAGGGACAAAACACTCGACACCTGCAACTTAAAGAATGAGATGCTTATTTGACTTGTGGTTTTAGAGACTCCAGTCCATGGCCAGGTGGCTGCAAAGCAGGAATGGGACAGTGGAATGGCCCAGAAGAGAAAATCTGCTCAACCTATGGCAGCTAGGAAAAGGGGAGAAGGGAAGAGGAGAGGAGTTTAGAGCAGAAGAGGAACAAAGAACAAGAATATGCCCTTCCAGGTCATGCCCCTCTGACCTGCCTCTCCAACCTGGCCCCACCTCCTAGTAGCACCTGCAGCTCTGAAATCATTACTGATGAGTATAGCACCCCAATGATTCAATTACCTTCCCAAAACTCCAGCTCTAAGCACACGAGACTTTGGAGTGGGGCATTGAAAATCTAAATCTACACCATGGCACCTGTCATGTGAATAATTAATCATTTCTTTGGTTGCTAGATGACAAACTCCATGAGTGTAGGAAGTATGTTTATTTTTGCCATTTCTTCAAACCTCAGAACAATGCCAAATACATCACAGTTATTAAAAATATTTGTTCAATAAGTGAATGAGTTTGGGACTTTGTCTTGGTCACTTGCCTGTATCCAGTTCTCTCTGTGATGCCTTCCTACCCACCCCTTGCCTTGGGTTGGCACTAGAGTCCTGAACTCTACTTTGGTGCCTGCACCTTGCTACATGCCCTCAGACTTGCCTCTTACTGGCTATCTTCCTGCTGATGCTAGATTTATTCCTGTTCTGCCCTGTGCTGGGACACAGCTATCATTCTATCTTGAAGGCCATGGTGCTAAGGCCAGGCTCTCTGGACACTGTGTTATACTCCTGAATACTGTGTTATACCTGCTTTGAGATCTCCACAAATATTAGGGTTCTTTAGAAGAGGAACAAATATATATATATGATTATGCATGGGATTTATGAGGTAGGCTTATAGGATCAGAATCTATAGGACCAGAATTATAGGATCAGAATCTGCCTGCCAGACCAGAGACAAGAATGCAAAATGCCCATCTTCAGTCTGGATAGCCAGAAGATGCCATAGCAGTTGAAGGTTGAATGCCTTGAAGCTTGCTGCAGAGTCGTTGGCACACATCTGTGTTGGAAAGCCAAAAAGTCTGCCCTGAAAGGCTTCAGAATTTTCTGGAAGAACTGGAGACCACTATTGAAAGGCAATGTTGAAGACAGGAGCTGTAGGGAAAGGGAAGTATTCCCTCTGCTTTCCCTTTTTATTTTGGCAGCCTATAAACCTATTGGTTGGGACCACCCACACCTGGGGTGGGTCTTCTCCCCTGTTTGCTGGCCCACATGTCAATCATCCACAGAGGTACCCAGAGCTTTACTAATCTGCTGGGTGGTTCTTGCTCAAGTCAGGTTGACGTATCACAATTAATGATCATGTCTCATCAGTTCCAGGTCCCATCCTCCTCCATTGTCTTTTTTTTTTTTTTTCTCCTCCGTTGTCTTGCTCACACTTATGGGGACAAATGTCTGCAGATATGACAGGCAGATTTGATATACTAATGACAGGACCATTAGGGATTAATTGTGCTGTGCTTATATTCCAATGCGGTTCTTGATCAAGGCTAAATAAACATGGTGAATATAGAAAGCTTTGTGAACATTTACCATCAGAATAAATATTTTTATTATTACTGGAAATAATATTGATTTATGAATAGAAAATGACCCGGAATCATATTATAATAGAAGAAATAAACAGCATAGGAGGAAAATAATGCAAAAGTAAAGGAGAAAAGCTGAGAATCTCTTTAAATTGAGTGTTGTGTTTGCTTAAATAGAAACTAATTTTGTCTCTGTCGTTCAATAAGTATCGCGCATAGTGGAGGCCAAATAACATTAGTGTTCACACTTCCTGAGGCAGTTGGAAATAACACCCACAGTCCTGTATCAATGTGAGACAGCCATTGAGTAGACCACATGTCCTAACTTTATTTCACAAATCCTCCATGGAGCTGGATAGAGAAAGCCTTGCTGTTTCCCTAAAACATTCAAATCACAATTGATTTTATTTTAAGATAGGCCCATAGCTTGGCACTTGGAGCTTTATTGGAAAATTCTCTCAGGCTTTATGTCTTTCAGCTAAAAAATGACTTGTAGGGGCATTAATGCCTCTGGCCTTTTGCAGGTTACAGGGATTCTTTGAGCCTCATTTTCTCTGTATCTGTAACTAAAAACAAGTATCTTCATGACTGTCTCCAGGTCGTCTCCTGCTTTGGTCTTAGAAAACGCTTCATGGAACCAAAAGACAGACCAAGATGAACATTCAGTGTCTGGGACTTCAAGGCCTGGTAAAATGGGACTTGTTGGCTCTTCCACAGAAATGTAGACAAATATGTGGATGGGGAGAGAACACTGTAAAGGGAAGACAAGAGGAAGAGTAGAGTGGTTGGTCTATTGCACTAGTTAGCTCGCTTTTGCTATAACAAATACCTGAAATCATTAACTTACACATAGAAAAGGTTTATTTTGCCTTACAGTCTTGGAGATTTCAGTCCACACTCAAATGGCTCTTGCACATTATGGCAGGAAGCAAAAGAGTAAAACAGAGATTACAGTCCCACAGTCTACTTCAAGGGCATGTCCCTAGTCAAAGAATCTTCCTTAGTCCTTTCACCCCTTTTTTGTAAGTTTCATTTGCTTGCTTATTTTTCAATAAGGTCTTACTATGTAGTCCAAGCTGGCTTTAAACTCTTGATCCTCAGCCACCTGAATGCTGGGATTACAGGTATGTGCCACCATGTCATGTAAGAGGCCCCATCTGTTACAGTCTCCTCCACGTCCAAGTAGCACCAGATGAGAGACCAAGGGTCTTCTAACACATGGGTATTTGGAGGACTACTGAGGATCCAAATCATAACTACTACCAAAATGAGCAGGCGATCACCCAGGGAAGATATTCTTTCTTGTAAAAATGCCTATTCTTTTGTGTCTCCAAACATTAAACATATTCTTCTTTACGTACAAAGTCCCCTGATAGAGAGACTGTGTGTGTGTATGTGTGTGTGTGTGTGTGTGTGTGTGTGTGTGTGTGTGTGTCTGTAGATTAAATAACAGAACTAAGTTCTATGTCTGAGTCAATTCTAGGACAAAGATGTAGGAATAACCATGACTCATAAAGAAGACCAAGAGCTGAGAAGTGACATGAAATCTGGATCAAGGGAGCTATGGAACATATATCCCTAGAATTAGAAATTTTGTAAAGAAGAATGGATTTTATTGGGGCATAGAATGGGAGTTTGAATCAAACCAATTATCTCTAAAGGAGAAGGAAGACCTACATCCACCCTGGTCAACACAAAGTGGTGTAAACAAACACAATACAAGAGCATAAATCTTTATGTGCACTCCTTTTTGGAGTAAGTAATTATTCATATTACTGCTATAAATGGCCTTGACCTGATTATCTCATATGGTTGTCCTAAGAGGCATAATGCATGTAAAAAGCTTTATCACTGCCAGATACTGTTGTTCCTATTTTAAAAGGAGTAACACCCTCTCTGGTTGTGTCCCAAACTTTGTGACTTAGTTCCAAATCAAGGAAGTGTTGTATAAAGCTGATTGTTCTTGTTGTTGGAGATCAAGGGCCATCAGCATCTTTCTGAATATGCTATGATGATAGTGGAAATAAATGCAAAGCTGAGGAATTTGGCAGAGGTCTAAAGAGAATGAGCAATTTCCAGCTTGAAAAGAAGGAAATTAAAATACATCAGCAAACAAATGAAGAAAAAAAATCAATGGGAGGAAATTGGGCTCCTGTACTAGATGATAGAAAGTGAGGGGTCCTGAGTGTGGGGAACCCAAAGGCAGCTCTTAAAGTAAGGAGTACAGACAAAAGTAAAGAAGATCTGTCTGAATTTTATAGAGATGTGGGGACAATCAAGCAGATGTTTGAAGTTAAGAAAACTGAACAAAAATGGTAAAACCAAAGGACAGACTGGGGAAATTGGTGTTATAAGATATATGTGAAACACACAAAAAGAGAATTAGTTTGAGGTCCAGTAGACTGGACTGATGACCCTTAACCTTCCCTAGTTGGAAGAAGCCATCCTGGTGCAACTAATGGGATAGGTCTTAGAATTTAGATGGCTTCTAGAGTGTGAGTTGGGGAGGGCTCACTGGCTGTTGGACTGTCTGTATCTATTAAGTTTTTATTCAAACACACCCTCTTTTCCATTTTACTAGCATTTAGGGAGAGAAGTAAAGGAGATGGAGTGCTTGGCTGTGAGTAGAAGCAATGCCCAGAAGGTGGAAGGGTCAGAGCGACAAGCAGGGTTGCCACAGGGTCAGGGAGACTTCCAGTACTTTATCCACTCTGGGAGTCATTAGGAGAAGACAGTGCAGAAGTACGGGGGCGGGGGGACACAGATTCAGCATAAAGGTCCTACCAATTTTGACTTCCTTTAGGCAGACATGGACCACTATGGCATATGCTGAAAAGAGCAGGTGGGATACATCGCTGGAGAGTGAGCCAGGCAGAGAGTGGATCCAGCTTCTCTGCCACTAGTTCATGCCACAATCCTGGAAAAGTAATTTATCCTTCCTAGGCCTCAGTTTCCTCATCAGAATAATAGGGTCAATCACATCCTTCTTAATGTCTCAAACAGATTGTCAATTTATAAATACTTTGACATGGTGAGTCTCTGAGCACGTATAAATTCAACAAAGTAATTTTAAGTGGAAAAGATGATACATTTGCTCCTGGGACACTTTCAGTTTTCTCTGAGCATCTCTGTCCCCAGAATCCTGGGGTATATCTCAAGAAAGTGATGACTAAAGGCCAAATAACTAATTTCCTGTGTGCCAGGCATGGTGCTAGATTTTAGAGGTTCAAAGATGCACAGAACACTGATTTCCCCCTGTGGGAACCCACAGTGTAGGGAGAAACTGGTAATTAAAATAGAAGATAGAGTCCTGTAGTAGAAGTGCTACCAGAGTGCTGTAGTGGGGAGGAGCTAATGGGAAAGAGAAGCTTGCAGTAGAAAGGGAAGTGAAGAAAGATTACAAGTTCCCCAAGGAGAGGGCAAGAAAAGATAATGTTCCCAGGGGAAGAGTGTGAACAAGGGTATGAGTCCAGAGAGATGCTTTATCAGTCAGGAATAGAAAGAAGGCTGCTGTAGGTGATACCAGAATTAAGGGTAGAATAGGGAAAGATAAAGGGTAACACACCATGAGATGTTTGAAACCAGACCAGTTAAAGGAATTGAGGTATGGAAAAGTAATGGGATTTGACCACATTAGCTTTCTTGGGATAAAATATCATGTATTCATGGTGAATTACACTTTTTATATATTGTTAGATTGATTTGCTAGAACTGAGTAACGGTGTTTTGTGTTTATGCTCTGTAGATTCTTTTATTGTGTATTGCTTGGTCTTTAGTGTCAATGATAACATTGGCCTCATGGAATAGATCGGAAGTGTTAATTCCTTACACGGTATTGGTTTTCTACTGCAGCTGTAATGAATTAACACAAAATTAAAGACACAACACAAGAAGTTGTGTTATCTTCCAGATATTGAGGTCAAAATCCTAAAGTTAATTTTGTTGGCTAAAAGCAAGGTGTTGGCCAGACTGGATCCTTCCTGGAGACTCGAGGAGAGGAGCTGTTCCCATGCTTTTCTCTACTCTGGGAGACCACCTCAATTTCCTGGCTCCTTACCCTCTTCTCCATCTTAAAATCCATCCAGTGCATGTAGTATTATGCAATACCTCATTCATTCTGGATCCTTCTCTCACTATGAGGAGCCTTGCGATTTTACTGCCTGCTTCTCCCCATGCTACAGGATAATTTCCCACCTCAGTATCTCTAACTTTATCATATTTACAATATTCCCTTTTCCACATAAGGCAGCACATTCATAGGTTCCAGGTATTAGATAGAACGTGGGTGTTTGTGGAAGGCCATTATTTTGCTATATTTCAGTTTTGGGGAAATAATTTTCATGGAATTGGCAGTATTTCTTCCATGAATATTTGATGGTATTTTCCAGTGAAATCATCTGGGCCTGGAATATTTTTTCCAGAAGGATTTTTAGTTATAGATGTAATTTCTAAAAACTGATAAGGATATTCAGCTTACCTATTTCTTTGTGAGAGAGCTTTGATAGTTTATATCTTGTCGTGAATTTGTACCATTTTATACAAGTTCCTGAATTTATTGGATTAAAATTATTCATAGTACTCTTTTTTATCATTTTAATTCTATACTATTTGTTCTGATATACACTCATTTCTAATACTGAGTTTTTTTCAAAAATCATAATCTTTTTAAAGTTTATGTGTTTCACTGACATTTTTTAGAACTTAGCTTTTGTTTTTATTTGTTCTCTGTGTTATTCTTTTATTTTATCGATTTAGGCTCTCATTTCTTTTCTTTCATATACAATGGTGAACTTTAGTTGTATGTGATTTACATCTCATAAAACTGTCAACAAATATCAACTGGGCAAGTTAACAGTGATCTCTTATTTTTTAATTTACATTTTATTATGTGATTAAATATTTTTAGATATTTTTAAGTAATTTGTGTTTTTTTAATTATTTGCAGTACACAATGATATATGTATCTTGGGGAGGTGGTGCTTGTACATTAAAATAAACATTTAATCTTTTTACTTCTTTCTCTCCTCTTCTTTGTTCTTCTTATACTGAGTTTAACGTATTCATTTCCTAGTTTCTTAAGATTGAAGCTTAGATCATTAATGCCTTTCTGTTTTTCTGATAGAAGTTTTGAATGCTATGCATTTTCTTCCAAGCACTGTTTTCACTGTATTTCATAAATTTGATTTGTTAGTCTTCTTTTAGTTCAAAAGACTTCATAGTGTTCATTATTTCTTTTCCCCCCATAATTTTATTGAGAAACAAACAGCAATGAGACAGTTTCAAATCAAATTGGTAGGACAGTTTCAATAATTAACACATTGCATACTGTCTTCTTAGTGGTTATTTGTTGTACAAGATGCAGACACGATATCCTATTTACAAACAATATTAGAACAATTCCCTCTATTCGTTGAATTAAGAGAATGTAGCTGTATATCTATCCTAACCATTTTGAATACACAGATACAAAATGGTCATTCACCTGTATCCCCCTTTTAAATTCACAGCTTACTTAAGGGTATGTTGTCTAACTACTAAATTTTAGGGGAGTTCTAGGGTGATTTTAGTTTTGGTATTTTAAAGATGTTGCTCCATTTTGCCTGGATTCCGTAGTCTTCTATTATTCTTGTCTTTGTTTTTCAGCTTTAAAACCTTTTTTCTGTGTCTTAGATTATAAGCAGTTAAATATGGTACAACTTAGCATTTTTTTTTGGGTAATATTGTTGTAGGCAACTGAATTAGATAGAACTATTATAGGCAGTTAGACAGGGCTAGGCCCTCAGGGAGACAGCATAGAACACAAAATACTTTGCAACTGTGAGAGAGATGGATGCTGTGGGCCAGACCTAAAGACCTAAGATCAAGCAGATGCTGATCTCCCTAAAAATAAGCACCTTGAATTGATCATCACCCTGAGGAAGCCAGGGAGAGTCACTAATCCAATTGCTATTGGCTACTGGATAAATTCCCATTCTGTATTTATGCCCTCTTACTATGTGACTCGCTTCCCCATTTGGTCTTGGATTTAATCAATTTTACCTGAGCAATGGTAGTTTTAATCTCATTGGTTGACCATAGTTTTGTCCCACCTCTTGCCCACCTAAGTGAGTTCCCATTTTCTCCACCTTGGACCTGCATGATTTTACTCTATAAAAATTCCTGGAAGAGACAGCTTCCTGGGACAAACCACTTGTAACCCCGTTCTGTCCCTCTCAGACAATAGCCTTCTTTCCCCCAATAAATATTCTGCTCTTAACCTCCGTTTGTTCTTAAATTCATTCTTCGGTTTAAGAGAACATGAACTCATCTCAGGTACCTTTCAGGTGCAGAGTTTCATTCCCCAATATCGATATTAATTCTTTAGTCTGTATTTATAGTTTTCGTCAAATTTTGGGAAAATTCTTCTTCTTCTTCTTCTTCTTCTTCTTCTTCTTCTTCTTCTTCTTCTTCTTCTTCTTCTTCTTCTTCTTCTTCTTCTTCCTCTTCCTTCCCTGCCACCCCGCCCCAGAACTGGGAATTGAACTCAGGCCCTTGCACTTGCCAGGGAAGCACTTATTTCACTGAGCCATCTCCCAGGCCTCAAGTCAATTCTGATACTACAAGAGTTAGATGCCATATATTGAAGGGCACCTCAGATGCCAGTTCCAAGTGAGGTCCTCAATGGTCCCATATCACTGTCTGATTTGTCTGCAAATTTGAGTTTCCCACAACCCCATCCTGAGTGATCATTTGATAAAATGATTCACAGAACTTGAGGAAACACTTTACTTCCTCTTATTATCTTCTTATAAGGGCTACAAGTAAACAGTCAGATGAAGAGATAAATATATAACAAGGTGTGGAAGGGCTTCACAGCAGGAGATTTAGTGTCCACGGAGTTGGGGCACACCACCCTCCATTCTGACATACTCATATACTTATCAGCTGGGAAGATTCCTGGACTCTAAATATTGAGAGTTTTTATATGGGGTTGCATTTTGCAGGTGAATTGATTAAATAATTGGCCAAATAATTGAACTTCTTGATGGCCATACTCCCAAAATTGCTGTATAGATTTAATGCAATCCCTATCAGACTACCACCGACATATCTCACAGACATAGAGAAATCA
>NW_004524692.1:369521-377821 GCF_000260255.1 Octodon degus | reverse complement strand
TTTTTTTTTTTCCAGTGCCGGGGATTGAACTTAGGACCCTGCACTTGTCAGGAAGGTACTTATTCTAAGTGATGAGCTCTCTCCTTGACCCAGAAAAGTTCTTCATTATTTTTTGAAATATTTTCCTCTGAATCCTCCAGTTTTCTTTCTTTCTATTTTATGGGACATTGATTACATATGCATCAGGTTATTGAAAGTGCTTCGCAGCTTGTTTATGATCTAGTTTTCAGTTTTTGTCTCTCTGTGTATTTTCATTTTGATCATTTTTATTAGTTAAGTAATATTTTCTTATATAGTTTTTGATCTGCTGTCAATATTTTCCATTGTATTTTTTGAGCCATATTTTTATTTATAAAAATTCAAATTAGATTTAAAAAATATTGATGATGCTCAGAATTTCCACTATCTTCTTGAGCATATGGACTATATTTGTAGTGGCTTTAATGTTCTTAATACTTTTATTATTTGTACCATTTCTAGGTGATTGATTTCTCATGGATCATATGCTTTTCACTGGATGAATTTTACATTTTGTATCTGGATGCTGAATTTTTGTATCCTTTTAAATGTTTTTGAAGTTTGTCCTAGGTTATATCTAAGGTGAAAATTGTGTGATTTTTTTGAGGTCTGATTTTTAAACTTTGTAAGGTGAGATTAGTTAACTTTCATATGAGGTTATTTGCAACTGTGAGGTTATTTGGCAATATTCTCTTAAGTACTGTTCCTAACATCCTACATATTGCAGATTTCTCTACTTTAATTGTTGGAATGTGAACTATTTACAGCCTTGGGCAAACTTTAAGAATTGTTTTATTTTACCCTTTTCCCATGGGTTCATCTCCTGCCTCAGGTAGTTTTCTTAAATGCAAGCATCACTCAGTACAAACAGCCCCCTGTATTGTCGAATTTCACATCTTCAGATTTGTCCAAATTTGGATCAAACTTATTTGAAAACAATTGTGTCTATACTCTGTATGCATGGGTCTTTTTCTTGTCATAATTCCCTAACAATATAAGAACTACTTACATAGCATTTACCTTGTATTAGGTAAGTCACCTAGAAATGACGTTATGTATATGAGATGTATATGGATTATAAGCAAATGCTAAGCCATTTTATACCAAAGTCTTAATCAGCCTTGGATTTTGGTATTTGTGGGTTGTCCTCAATCCAATTTTCTGTAGAGAACAAGGTACTGGGTCAAATGCCCAAGGGGAGCCCTCTGCAAATCTTTGGAAATCTTTCACCGCACAGATCTATTGTGTTAGCCAGCTTTCCATTACTGTAAGAAAACACTTGTGATAAACACTTCATAGGAAGGAAAGGTTTATTTTGGCTCATGGTTTCAGAGGCTTCAGTCCATAGTCAGCTGGTGCCATTGCTTTTCTGGTCTATGGGGAGGCAAAATCATAATGGGGGTGAGCACATGGCGGAGCAAAGCTGCTTACCTTGTGGGGACCAAGAAGTGAGGAAAAGGGATCTGGTCTCCTAATATCCCTTCTGAGAGCACACCTCCAGTGACCTAATCTTCCACTAGGACCCACTTGTTAAAGCTTCCACCACTTTCCAATAGCAACACAAGCTGGAAACTCAGCCTTTAACATGTAGTCCTTTGCCAGGACATTCCAGATCCAAAAGCCCAGTCTGTTTTCTCTGATACTTTCCCCTAAACTTTAGCTTAGGCTCCCTTTCCTAAACTTGGGCTCCTCACATACTCCATTCTGCCCCCTCTACCAGACAAAACCTTTTGTATGGCAATCTCTCTGTGCTATGTCTAAGAAACTTTGCAGGCACAGCTTTGGGCACTTGTAGGCCTTCCCTTATTTGTTAGCTCTTTTTCAGGGAGTGCTACCCTTTCCTTGATGTTGTGCAGTGCATTTGTTTCATAACCTTTGTTTAGTTTCTCAGTTGTTTGAGGAAGATGACTTTGTCATTTTTACTAATATTTTGTTTTGTTTTGTTTTTTGCAGAACCGGGGATTGAACTCAGACCCTTGCACTTGCCAGGGAAGTGCTTATTCTGCTAGCCATTTCCCTGGCCCTCAGTTTGTCATTTTTACTCCCTTTGGTTGGAAGTGGAAGTAGATATAAAATAGCTTAAGATGAGAGAGCTCAAAGATCTCACTTTTATAAGAACCTCAGAATAATAATGCGTAATGCTGCAGTTATGAAAAACAACAGTATGGAAAACTGTAGTATGCAGGGAGCATACGAAACATTGTGATTTGCCTAAGATCTGTAATATTGGCTCCATCCCCGCTGACAGATTTACTAGAATGAGACAAGGCGCCCCAGTCACCACTGAAGGTTGCACACTGACCTTACTCACAGTGGATTTGCCTGGTTTCCTTGAAGAGTATTTCTGTTCATGTTTCTAGGGAAACAGGCCTGAGCCCTTTAGGGCCTCCTCCCACCTCAACAGTAAACTAAGACTAAGGCATAAAGCAAACCTGCCAGTACTTTGTTTCTGCTTATGGGATCATGATTCACTCTGGGCAGCTCAATTATGAAAAATTACTTTCTTTCCTTGCAGTAATTTGGATTTCCTAGGATGGAGGGATTCTAGAGATGAGGAATAATAGTTGAGCAGCTCCCTGTGCAGTATGGGACTGGCAGCGTGGATGGCTGAGGGTGTCTGATGACCGCTCTCTGAGAAAAGAGATTGAAATAGAGTTATCAAAAGCAGGATATCATGTTTGCATCTTGTACTATGAATAACCATCAACAAGACAACAATATGCAATGTATTAATTATTGAAACTGTCCTACTAATCAGTTTTAAAACTGTCTCATTGCTATTTGTTTCTCAATAAAATTATTTTTTTTTTTAAATGTCTCACTCCCAGGCTTAGAATCCTCAGGTCAAAGAGCCCAGCCAAATGACCTAGATCTTTTCCTTATATCTTTTTGGAACTGTACCTTTTCCCTTCTGGTTTCTTTTTACTGAGAAAAGGTGTATAAGATCCAGGGGTATGTAGGCTATGCCTGCGAAGGGACACTCACCTTCAAGTGACCATGAAGTTGTCTGTCAGGGAAAGCTGAGGCAGCTTCTATAACAATGATAGATCATTGTCGTGATGACAGGCGCCGGGTATGAGCTCTGTCCATATTCCACAACAGGCTCTGTTGACTGAATAGTATGACCATCGGTGTCCAGTGGTTTTGGACTGTCAGCAACATAAGTGAGGGTACACAGAGATGGACAGTAAATACTGACTCAGTATATTAACTGTCACGGACTTGAAGAGGGCCACATTGACTGAGTGTCTGCTTGGTGCGTTTTGCCAATGATGTGGCCTATGGAACTAGAAACAACACCTCATCTACCACAAGGAGTTTTCCAATCTAGGGGTGGGGTGGAAGAGAACTGAAAAGAACTAAAAGGCTATGGTGTCTCCAAGCACAGTGACTCTCACTCAGCTCAGCAGGAAGAGATGCCTTAGTGCCAGCTTCTTCCTTCAGTGCTACCCTCTGAAACTGCTCACGTGTTTTCCAATCAGCATGCTCTGAAGCCTCTATCTTGTTTGGGGTA
The DNA here is from genome assembly GCF_000260255.1 of Octodon degus. NCBI lineage: Eukaryota > Metazoa > Chordata > Mammalia > Rodentia > Octodontidae > Octodon > Octodon degus. The sequence continues at coordinate 374,289 of NW_004524692.1, read as the reverse complement.
TTTTCTATGATTGTGAACCCCACCTCTCCAAGGGGAAAATCAGGCACTTGGTTTCCCACGTTCTTTACAGTTGGGTATATTACTGATCCAAGTTCTCCCAAGCAGATGCCCATTGAGGATTTATGGTAGGGGAAGGGCACAGGTGGCAACTAGGATGTCACTGACTTTTCAGTGAGGCTAACTCACTGGTCTTGGGGTTCTGGGGCTCATAGTCAGAACTGGGCTTCTGCTGGGATCAGTGTTGTTCCTGATCGTCCTACACTCAAACCTGGCCTTCTGGCTCTGCTGCTGATTTTATGAGCTGACATATTTTAATAAATTCTTTTTTCTTCCACTTGAGGCAGACAGAGAGGTGTTCTGTGATGTGTAACTGAGAACCTGACAGATATACCTCTCAGTTGTTGGTTGTTAAGGGCCAGTGCTTCCTGTTTATGTGAATGCAAATGGAACTCATTTGTTCTGTGATTGAAGGTACAGCTTCCTAAGAGTTGCTAGGTCAGAATGAATAAGCAAGTCCCTTGCCCACTCAGAGGAGTGAATGGAAATCTCACTCCTACAAGCTTTCTGGCAGGTTATGCTCCCTAAGTACTCTGGGGATAGATTGCATTAGTTCGTGCCTCTGCCTGCAAAGCCCACTTTGGGTCAGCATGCCTGGGGACCCAAGCCAGAAGTTGGCAGTCACCCCAGGCCTCCCTCTCCCTCACCTAACCAGCATAAACTTTAGAACGCTACTCCTGTTGACATTGCTTTTCTCTCCATATCTGTAACTGCTGCCCCAGCTGTGACCATCTCCATCTTAGTCAGCTTCTTGTTGCTGAGACACAATACCTAACACCCACCATTTCAAGGAAGAGAGACGGATTTTGGCTTGTAGTTACATTCCATGGTGCACCGTCTCCAGTGTGGCAGAGGGCACAGCTGAGGAAGGGTGCTCCTGTCTTAAAGGCCAGGAAGCAGCTAGTGAAGTCTGGAACCAGGGAAGGAGGCAAAGCCTTCCAGCCCCAAGAGCCCTGCCTCTTCCAAGCAGACCCCACTTCTTTATGTTCTACCCGCCCAGGATTCAGTCACCTTCTGAAAGCCCTATGTATGAGTGCACAAGGCCTTTGAGGATATTGCTGATCTAAACCAGGACACTTTGCTCCATGGTATGTGTCTTGAAGTTCAGTTCTGTCTCCAGGCCTTGTACATTTCAGGCCATCACCCACACCCCTAAAGGTAATCAAGTCCCTCGTTCATCCAGCATAAAATCATTCATTGGCGAAGCGGTGCCCCAGCTCCTCGGTGATCTTGCCCCAGATGACTATTTTAAACTCACTTTCTTCTGTTTCCTCATCATCTCCTGTGTCTACCCGCCCACCCATCTCCAAACACCAGGCTCACGCTGCAGCATCCTGGAGCGCACTACTCTCTCTTTTTGAAATGTCCTTTATTACATCATGCATTTGGCATACTCCTACTCATCCTTCAAGATTTTCTGAGAATGCCACCAACTCTGGGAAACAGTGCTGCCATTTCCAGCAAAGTGTAATGCTTCTTTTTCTGTCCTCCCAAAATGCCTCTCTTTGCCTTTCTACTATGGAACTTTCCATGTGTGTCTTCTTACTAGAATGTGAGCATGACAGCTGGAGTCCTTTCTGCCTCTGCTTCTCCAGGGCTGATAGCAATGACTGACACTTAGTGGGGACTCCATGGATGCTTATGAAGTGAATGAATGAATGGATGAATGAATGAATGAATCATAACAGTAATTTCAGGAGAGAACATTGAAGTTAATCTAATGCATTGTTAACCTTCCCTTCCCAATGCAGGCTGTTATTAAAGTAGTAAGAGTCTCATCAGGCTAGCCCCAGCTAGCCCCTTCCTAATGGACTACATGTATCCCTCAGGGGAATTGCTTTCAGCACAGGCAGCTTCAGTGCAGAACCAGAAAAAGAAAGGAAGCACTTGTTAATTTATAAGCATCTAGGGTATCAGGAATGGTAATTAACGTAGAAGTCACTACTAGTTAGGAAGTGGTTAATAGTTGAAATGTTAATATTTAACAATATAATGTCTTCTCTTTCTCTAACCAAGCAATTATTTTAAGTTAAGGATGCTTAAAGTGGCTTAGAATGAGAGAAAATCTTTGCAGACACCATGTGTATTTAAGAGGTATCTCTACTTGGGTGCATTCTTTGTTGCTGCCATTAACCATGCCGGCAATGGCAGGCATTTGCCAGAGCCTTGTGGGCTAAGGCAGAGGATCAGGGTGGAAGGCAGGCCCACTTTCACAAGAATCTATCATAGAAAAAGAAATTATGCTTGCAAAGCAAATAAATTTATAGGGAGGCAGGTGATCATTCACAATCCAAAGAGACCCTCTGCTATACAAAAGGATTTCCCACAGGGCTCTTTTAAATAGGAAATGCCTCAGAGCACTTAAAATATCATTGAGTTTATAAGGACTCTGTTAAGAACTAATTCTTTCAGAAACCAATTTACTGCACAATGGGGGTGTAGCTACCTATAGAATTGCAGCACGTCTTTGTTTTGCTACCAACCTGACTTGCCTGCAACTTTTACAGGAACACTTACAAAGGAAGTACTTGAAAGTGTCAGGAGACCAGAGCTGGAGTCTCTTTTGACTGTCCTGGCTGTGTATGGAGAAGTGTCTGCCTGTGCCCTCATATGGAACCATGGGGTAAGTAACCTTTGAGTAAGAAGGGGTCCGTAATCTTTGGTAAGAAAGGAAGAACAGTCAGCATGAAATGCCCCATAATAGAGGTGGTTGTTTACCCAAGGATTAAATTGCTAGTTCAGTTGTCTTAGTTACTTTCTCATCACTGCAATGAAACACCCAACACCCACAGCTTAGAGGAGGAAATGTTTAATTTGTTCATGGTTTGGGGGATGCAGTCCATGGTTGTTGGTTCCAAGCTACAAACAGCATGGGGGGAGAGCATGGTGGAAGAGAGTAGCCACCAAGCAGCAGGAAGACTGGAGCTAGGAGGGAGAGAGAGCCTCCAAAGTTATACCCAGTGCCTGCCTCTTCCAATCAAGCCCCACCTCCAGCCAGCACATTTAGCTATGAATTTGTCAGTGCATTAATCCACTGATGAGTATAGCATCTCCACGATCCAATTACGTAAAAGCCCCACTTTGGAACATAGGTGACTTTGTGGGGGGACATTCTTGATTAAAACCATAGCAACTATCATGATAAAGTGCTGCAGACTGGATGGTTTTAAAAACAGTGTATCATTTGACAGTTTGGGAGGCTGGACATCTGAGATCAATTGGGTGGCAGCTCTTCCATGTTTCTCTCCTAGCTTCGGGTGACTGATGGATCCTTGGTGCTCCTTGGTTTCTGTTGTCACCACAATCTCTGATTTCCTCATCACATAGCATTCTCTGCATGCACACACAGTGCAATTCCACCTTAGCTAATTACATAAGCGGTGATGCTATATCCACATAAGCCACATTCTGAGGTCCAGGGGTTGGAACTTTTGCATATGAATTTTGAGGCAGATGCAATTCAAGCCATAATAACTCATCATTCCTTTTAGACTTAAGTCACTGAAATGATAGACAAGCTATGGTCTTTTTCTCTTGTTTGATATTTTACTCTCTTGGCTAAAATGTTGCCAAGTGAAAGGTATTTTCTATAGAAACAACAGCAAGCCACAAAGGGAAGCTCTTGGGTGTAGAAATTAAGGCAAAGGGAACCTCTAGGAGAGGACAGATTGCACTGCGATGTGGGCAATGGCTCCAGTATTAGTTTCCTTTTACCTGCCATCTCCTCATGTACCTCTCCTTTATGGGAAGGGGGTGCACTCAGCAGGGTTTTGCTCACCTCCTTCATCCTCTTCCCACATTCAGAAGTAAAAGGGAGGCTTGGTGCTCTGTTCTCAGCAAGGCTGACTTTTGACTGGGAGATTTCTGACATCCCATGACAAGCCTGCTCTTGTCACATGGAGCCAGCTTTGCCTCCACAGTTCTTCCAAATCAGCCAAAGGAACAATAAGTCAGTCATTTTTTCCAACTTTGGTTTCCAATACACTTTTTTTTTTTTAAAAAAAGCATCAACAAACACTATTTTTTTAGTGTTTGGAGGTCAGAAGGTAGAAGAAATGACTTTAAGGACATACTTTTTGATGCTCCTGGAATATTGAAGTTATCTCCAGAGATACAAGTTCCCACTTTGCACACAATTTCAGAGCTAGATCCACCTTCTGAGCCCAAATGTCCTGGTTGGTCAAAATACAAAAGAGGGATGTAGCCAGGTAACCCAGCTCACGCATAGTAAGTCTCCAGGCATGCATTCAGTGGTCTTCAGCAGTCTCTGGTCAACCTCAATCCTAATTACTGCAGCATTAGAAGTGGAGTTCTGATACCTCCTCCCCACTCATGGGCTTTGGATGCCTTGGTGTTTCCTTCAAGAGCTATAAAATGTCAAAAATTGCACTGCCCCATGAGGAAGCAAAGTCAAAGTTCTCATTAGCATGACTGAAACCTGGCACTGACCTTTCAATCCTGTCCTAAGCTCTGAGGTTTAGTTTTCAAAACTTTATTCAGGAATAACTCATGGAGATCATACTTCATATACTGTTATGTATATTTTTATCAATTAACACCAACGTTTAAAACCCTCAACACAAAGCCTTCTCAAGGCCATGAGTGTTCCACTGGCCAGTTCCCACCCTGTGAAGTCTACTTTGATTTTCATTTAACCTTTGATCCTGTGACCCTTTCTGAGTGTTCTGCTCTTTTTTTTTTTTTTTTTTTT
>NW_004524692.1:359741-369236 GCF_000260255.1 Octodon degus | reverse complement strand
CTTTGCATCATCTTGCAGGTGATGGATTATTCTTTCCTGCATCCTTGTTGTTTTTAAGAGATCCTTTCTTACCTTTTCACTAGCTACACCAGCGTCTTCAAGATCTGAGACTCTGTCTTCACATTCACTAAAAAGGAGTAGCTTGAAAAGCATTTATGCTTTAGGATGTGTCCTTTCAGCGGGCTGGAGGGAGAGATACTCCATAAATGAGAGACAAGCCCTCCCAACCAATTCATCTTAGACTAGTCAGCTTACAGCCAAATCTGCACAGATTGCAGAAGTTTGAGTGAGTCCAGATCATGCTAGAAAAGTCTTGACTGGCCTGGTAAATTTGCCCCACCTGCACTGCAGATGCTCTCATTTGTCAGCTCAAATGTCTTTTTTTAAAAGAGTCACTTGTTTTGGCAATGTTTTGTTAGGTAGCAAAAGCAAACACAGATGGTTTCCAAAGGGTTTTCCTAGATCATTTGCTACTGGTGGGATCATGTGTGTTGGGAATTTTAGGGACAGTTGTCTGCAAAGCCAGGTCACATTTGGGTGATCTTGGGTAGGACATGGGATCCATTACCAATTATACATTGTTGCCTATTTTTGACTCCAAATTGGAAGCATATGTGATAAACTTACATAGGAGATAAACTCACAAATCAACTTCTTGACTTGTTAGGGGTTGGGAGTTTGTAGATATAGGGCAAAACATAATGAAGGTTAGGGATAGGTTTTTTTTTTTGTGGTGGTACTAGGGATTGAACTCAGGACCTTGTGCTTGCCAGGAAAACACTTATTCTACTGAGCTATCTCCCTGGCCTAGAGATAGGTTAATAAAGGGAGGAGTAGACATGTCTTTTTCAGGAATAGCAGAGATTTTCCTGGAATTTGGCTGCCACCTCTTTTTTTTTTTTTTTTTTTTTTTACATTTTATTGAGACTGCTACATAGCCCAGGCTGGTGTTAAACTTGAACTCATGGTGATCTTCTTGCCTCGGTCTTCTGAGTGTTGGCATTATAGGCATGTGCCATAACAACTGGCTCACTTTTTGTTCCTTTTCTGGTCCTTTCCCATCATCCTCCCTATGACAGTTGTTAATTATCAGGGCCCTAGTGTGGAATGTGTGTCATTTAGCATGCAGAATGGGTTATGGTGGAGTTGTCTGGTGGTTGCTGAGGCGGCCATCTTGGATCTGACCAGTTTCAGTGAGTCCACCTGAAAAGGGACCACAGGTCTATAAGTAACTTGTTCTCAAAATAAACAAGATTACAGCAGAGTACAATGTTAGTTAGCTTAGACAGTACATGATTAGGGTAGGGCATGACTCTCTTTAGAGTCACCTAACTCCAATTTGTGGCACTATGTCAAAGTGGTTAACAACTGTAACAAACAACAAAAATTTCAGTTGCTTAACAGAATAAAGATATATTTCTCTTTCATGTCACACTTCATTTATGTACTCCCAGCATCTCATGTGTCTGTGGTCAGCTGTGGAGTTGTCGGGGTTGACTAACTTGAGACAGCCCATCTCGGATACCTTGTCTCTGTTCCATGTGCCGCCTCATCCTTCAGGAGACCAGGGGAGATTGACTGTGCTTATATACATCCACAAAGCGACACAGGGACAGTGACTTTTATGTGTTATCTTGACTAGATCACAAGATGCTCTGGTAGCTGGTTAAATGTTGTCTTGGGGTGTGTCTCTAAGGGTGTTTCCTGAGAGATTAGCATTTGAATTGATAGACTAAGAAGATTGTCTTCCCCAGTGTGGTGGGCATCCATGGCAGGCTTGAATAGAACAAATAGAGGAAGGGAAGATTTGTGGGCTTTCTTCCTGAAGGGCTGAACTAGAACATCACTCTTCTGCCTTTGACTCTTCAGTCTCAGTCAGGCTTTGAACAATGCCACCATCTTGCCAAGGCCTCCAGTCCACAGACAGAAGATCTTGAGATGTTTCAGTCTCCATAACTGTGTGAGCTAGTGTATGCTGATACATATGTTTATGTATGTATGTGGATGTGTTTATCATTTACTGTAATGGAGATGTGCCTAATATTTATATCTATTTATCTATCAATCAATCTGTCTACTCTCTCTCTCTCTCTTTCTCTCTCATCTATCTATTGTCTATCTGTCTGCTTATTTACCCATCCTATTTTTTCTGTTTTTCTGGAGCTCCCTGATTAATACAGAGGTCCTGGTACCTTCCATCCAGTGTCCTTTGTGCATTCAGCAGCCTAGAAAAGAAAAAGAGCAAGACTTATTTTAGGCCCCAGGGCCCAAAGTGGCATTACTTATTTTCTCCTTACTCTGTTGACTGGAGCTAATTATTTGACCCGATTAAGATCCACGGGGTTGAGAACATGTACCAGCAGTGTGTCAAGAAAAAAAGGAGACAGATACTGAGAAGAAACAGTAGCCTGGCCCAGGCAGTCATGTAATTCTAGTGATTGAATCCAGGGCCCTCACACTGAGCTACATCCCCAGTCTTTTTAAATTTTGAGCCAGGACCTCCTAAGTTGCTGAGTTTCTCTGCACTTGTGATCCTCTTTCCTCAGCCTCTCAGGGTAGTAGGATTGCAGCCATTGCCACCATGTTTGCCTCATATCAGCTGTGTAATCTATGAGAAGAGGACTTATTCTCATCTTTTACTTATGCTCCTGTGTGTGTATTCATATGGGGGAAACTGAGGTTAGCTCCTTGACATGATGCCATTGTTTTTTGGAATCAGACTATCTGTAGTCTTCTAAGGATAGGGCAATGAGAATGGACAATATTTGGTGAATCTCTATAGAGAATTTTAAAAGAATAAATAATAAATACAGCTGATAAGTGATAATTTTTTTTATTATCATAAAATACCACAATAGTGATAAGATCCTTTTCCCTAACAAAAAATAAGCATTGATGGCATGCCATGCTGGCCTTGCACCCAGGGCATGTTGAGACTGTGACTGAGGCTGGTGTGGTGGCATGCACCTGCAATCCCAGCGCTTGGGAGGCTGAAAACAGGAGGATCACTACGAGTCTGATCTGTGTAGTGAGACCCTGTAGATCCTGAACTAAATACATGAAAAGAAATATTGAAATGCTAGACAATCACCGCATTAGTGTTGAGATTTAATGATACAAATATAAGCTACTGTTGTTCCCTAAGAAGGGACTCAGCTACCCATTTTGGCTTTAAAAACCATTGCAGAGGTATTTGAATTTCATACTCCTCTGTGTAAGATTTTCAGATGATCACTCCAGACAACTCTGTTTTATGGTTTTTGACTTGTAAACACAGAGGCTGGGTAGGGGACAGCTCGATGGTAGAGTATCTAGAACGTATGAAGCCCAGCATGACAAAAAACAAACAAAAGAGCAAAAAATAAAACAAAAACAAAAAACCTGTAAGTTCCAATAAGAACAAGTAGTCATATGGAGTGGTGGAAGTGAAGCAAGTTAAATTCTATTTCATCATCATCACAAGCGTTGCTTATTTTCCTTTATTTATTGGTTGAGTATTGAGACAAGGTCTTGCTCTGTAGCCCCAGCTGGCCTTGCCCTTGCGACCCTCTTGCCTCAGCCTCCCAAGTAGCTTGTGTTACAGGTGTGTGCCATCATGCACGTGTATTTGCTTTTCATTTATTGCTTTGATGCAAGAACATCTGGCCACGAATATTGGAGACAGAGTTTCTTCCAAAGAGAATCTGAAAGATGCTTAGCCATAATGAGCTTACTGGGAGTTCAACAAGTTTATCTCCATGCACAGTATCTATTTAAAGGATAAATGATGAAATTGTGTGGCTTGGGTGGTCATTTTTCCTGAAGGGAAGTTGCAGAACAATCTGCATGGGGTCTCAAGGGCACTAGACTAGTCATTAGCCCGAAGCAGAGGGATGGCCTTTTGTGACCTCTCTAAAGCATCCATCCCACTTGACTCCTGGGTTTCCCGAGAGATACAAGCATGTCCTCTGGAAGCAGTCTGACTGGGAAGCCCTCTAGAATACCAAGTCTTAGGTCTAGATAGTTATTTTGTAGTGGCTGGCATAATTCACTGATTGGTGCATTTTGAGTGCACCCAGCATGGGCACAGATAATAGGATCCTGCATCTTTGCCTTCTTTTCCTATTGTCTGTTCCCTACTTATTCTGCAGATGATCCTCCCATTAAGTATCCTCTGGTCCACACGAGTAAGTCCAAATATGGATATGTCTTCGCACCCACAGTTCTTTTTCCAAGTGTGTCACATTCTTATGATTTTATGTTAATGGCACCATTATTCTCTCTGTCTTGATAATCTTTTACTTTCTATAGTTAATCAAGCTCAATAGTTTGGTTTTCTATTTTTCCATGTACTCTGGTTTGGGCTCCAATCAGCTTGCATCATATTCCCAGCAATATACTCTGCTGTCAAACGATCCTACCATACATCACTTTCATCTGTCTTTTCCCCTGAGAACTTCAGGGGCTTGCTGTTGCTGTTGCTTCTGCTACAGCTGTGGCCACTGTGGCTGCAGCCCTGAGACTGCCTTTCTTAAGGAGCCTGATACCAAACATAAGGAGACTTCCAGCTTTGAATTGAAGATCTTTTCTGTGTATTGATTGATTCATTGATGTAGGTATTGGGGAGGGAACCCAGAGCCTTTGCACTGAGTTACATTCCTGCCCCATTTTTTGGTTTTGTTTTGAATCAAGTTCTTATTTATTAGCTAAATTGTCCAGACTGAGTTTGAATTTGCCTTCCTCTTGCTCCAGCCTTCTAGAGTTCTGGGATTATAGGCATGCACTACAATTTCTGGTTGCCCTGGAGCTCTTAGTGATTTGGCTCCTTCTAATATGAGAGTGTCCCAAAACTTATCTCACTATAGCATCAGCTGATGGTCAAGGATGTTGTCCACTACGAGGATGTATTGCTTCCTGACAAAGGTGGAGCTCTTTGAAGAAAGCTTCTCAGGTATACTTCTTCAAGTGCAAAGTCCAAGAAGAAGGAAGACAAGTTATCTGGACCCTCAGTTACCAACATATAGTGGTGAAAAAGACACAAGGAAGCTACAGTTGACTCCTCTGTCTCTTCCTATTTCTCTGACAGGAGGTAGTGACATTCTCTGACATTCCTGGGTATTCCCCTGCTGGTATTCCTTCTGGACTCTGTTCCCTCCTCTGACTCATTCTGTCTCTTTATAAAAATAACCTGTTTTCAGGTGCATGGCTCTAATCCTGCCTCCTATCCTACGGAAAGTTGAGGCCTATGGGAAGGAAAAACTGTGGTGTGAAGTTTATAAAATTGCCTGCTGGGGTTCATATGCCCTGTGGCCCCCTCACTCATTGAGTCTGGCCTGGCTCTGTGGTCTGCTTTGACTGTGGTGAATAAATGGCACAGTGCCAGCTCTGGGCCAAAGTTTTAAGAAGCCCTGACAATTTCTGATTTTTACCTTTGGAATACATAAGCTAACATGTGAGAAGTCTGGCTACCCTGTAGGAAAGAGTTTGTGGAAAATCCACATGGAGAAAGTGGTCTAAAAGTACATGGAGAAGGAGAGGGCCAAGTCCCAGGTTGATGTCCAGAAAATTCCAAGCCAAGGGTCCACCGGATGGCAAGCTCATGGTAGAACCCAAGTTAGACTTTCAGAACAAGCTCCCATGGAACCGAATCAGCCAATACAATTGTGAGAGAGATGCAAGTGGTTGTTATCTTAAGTTATTTGTTTGGAAGTGTAATTATTAATTGTGATATGTAACTTGACTTGAATGACACTTAGCAGATTAGTAAAGCAGGTATGATTGTGGGGGACTGACATGTAAACCAGCAAAGAGGGGACCCATCTCAGATGTGGGTGGCACTGTCCAATAGGCTTGTAGTCTGGATGAGATAAAAACGGAAGTATTCTCATTTGAAAGAGCTCTGCTGGACATCAATCTCCAATTTCTTCGACCTTGTGAAACAGATTCGAACTGGTGGCTGTCCAGTGAGCTTCCAGTCTTCTACCTTGGACTGGCATCTGATCCTTCTTATTCTATGACTTTCATCTTCTGGGGCCAAGCAGCTACTGGACCCATAAGCTTGTAGCATGCAGATGGCTATTTGGCTACTGCAGCCCTCTCACCCTCTCATCCTGTGAGTGATAAATTCCTGTGCATAATTTTTCCTATACATATATTTTTCTATTGATTCTGTTCTTTTAGAGAACCCTAAGTAATACAAGTTTGCTGTGCAGCAACAGGTGACCAAACCTATGCATTCATTTATTGGGAGTAATTTAATTAGACATCTGTGCCTGATACCATATTAGGCAACAGGCTGAAAAACATAGCATAACATAGATTCTGAGCTCCATCTTGTTTCTGTTAGTGAAAAAGCTCTGCAAATTGAATTGTTTTAATTCACTATTTTAAAAGCGAAAGATTTCTGCTTACATTATATTTGCAGTGAATCCTTTGGTAAAAAGAATAATTACCCACAGATTTACTTTACTTTTCATTTCCTTCAAGTGAGAGATTTTAAATACATTAGCACACTCGAGATTCTTCAAATATAACTCAATTTAAGAAATCTTTTCTGCTCAGTTACTATGTGCTATTCTATAAAGTTTCTAAGTCTATGTCCTCAACTGAGATTGGGTTGGAATTCAGACACTGTTGCCATCTGATGTCTATTAGCTTGCACTGGGGTTATTGTCCTAAGTTGCTTAGGGATTGTATTTCTGTCTATTAGCATATATTCTCGTTACCATTATGTATCCCTTGGCTGTTTTCATATTGCTTCAGCAAGAATTACACTCAGTTGTTCAGTTTCTAAATGGTCTAATTAGAACTACTTCTTCCTTTCTTTCTTTGTAATCCCTTGTCTCCAGTTGGGCCTCCTCCCTTTCACCTTCACTTCCTCTCTGAGTTTTACTCAACATTTTACTAATGAGTTCATATTCCATCATTGGCCCTCCATGGATTGCTGCCCAGACACCTGAGACTTCCTTGCCTTAATTATTGGGGGACATTTTTCTTCCTGGTCTTTCCTTCTAGATACTACTGACTTTGGGTTTTTAGTCACTTGTCTTTCCTATGCCTTTAATTTTCACAGAAACAGAGGCTGTAAAGCAGAAAGGAGACCTGGAGAGCTCATAATTATACAGATGAGCAAACTTTGGACCAGACAGTCAAGGTATTTGCTCAAAGAATCACAGTGTGTTAGTGAACAAGGCAAGAACAGAACCCATAGACCTTGGTTCTTGGCAGAATCAAGAAATCCTGCCTTCATTAATATAATTAATGCATTATTAAACCTCAGGGTATTGATGCAAACAGATCATATCATGATTGTCTCATCAGCTCTCACTTATAATTATTAATAAGCACTTTTCTATTTTTAATTTTAGGCTAAGCCTGGAAGGAAATATGAGAAAAAAGAGGAGTAAGGTAGATTCAGAATCTGTAAGGTGGATGGCTATAAGTCATACTATTTTTATAGTTTAGGATTACTATAAAAGAGTAGGCTCAAGTGAGCATTCAGTCTTGTGCCTTGGACCAGTGTCTGATTGATTACCTTATTCTGTGACTACACTTGTGCTTCTTGCTAATTTATTCAATAAACCAACAAGTATTTATTGAGGCCCTACTATAGGTATACACGTATGGATTCACACACACTCACAACACATGTTCCCCAGAAACATGACACATCTCTATATAACCGCATTTAAATATATATTCAGTTACAACTTTCATGCCTGTTGCAATGTATCATGGATTTGTTATTGTTTTGGGAAAATGGATACTGTGCTTCTATACAATTATTCCACAACCCCAGTCCTAGAATCATCGAATCATTATATTTAACAGCAGGTGCTCTCTAGTTCAAATGCAATTAGGGGTCATACAATTAACCTAAATAAGTGAAGAAGGCTGAGTGGGTCACACAGGTGGAGTGCTGGAGATGGTGGCAGCCACAAGACCACAAATCCTATTGGAAGGGGGTGGTTTCTACCCTATCTTAGGTGATTATTGTCCTAAGAATTCTATGGCTAATATTTCTAGGGCTTCGAAATGTTTAAGAGATGCTAGATAGCTTTATTTTGTGTGAAATCTCCTGACGTTAATATAAAAAATTGAAAATGACTTCATGGATCAAACTAAGCATATTTGACTCCTGGGCACCTGATATGCCTCTTCCCCAAGTTTAGAGGTAGGAAATTCCAAAACCCTCAGCCATGGGACTCTCTGATGTCTGGATAATTCTCTAAACAAGGGCCTCATAGAGAGAGACTTACTGACAATCCTGGAGTGGTCCAGCAGTCTCCTGATTATTTGTGTGATTCATCTCCACCTGATATCACATGGTCAGTCTCCACCAAAGTACTTTATTAGAATGATGAAACAGCTTTTACTCTTGAGAAGTTTCAGACAAGGCATTGTCTTTGCCAAGCTCATATTACTTTAAAAATATATTAATTATTCTGGAAATAACATACAGAATTATCAGTGCAAACTGGTGAGTGTGTTTGTATTATTCCTTCAAGTAATTATAAGCTGACAGATCTGTGTGTGGCTTAGAACTATATTTAGATCTATATTTCTTTAACCTCAATGAGTCTGGTATAGGGCTCAAATGGTTAAGTTCAAGGTTTTCAGTAATCTCCCAAACTTCAAGTATGAGTTCTTGTTCTCATTGGTTATTTCATTAACTTAATTGTCAAATATTTATAGAGTACATTCTAGTGTTAGGCATGGTTTTAGACACTAAAGACTTAACAGTGAGTGACCAGTATGACCTGTTCTTTCATGGAGCCTATTTTATGCTGGGGTTAAGAAGACAATGGTCAAATAAAGAGATTAATAAAATACCTTGTTTCAAGTATTTTTTTTTTTTTCTCCAGAACCGGGGGATTGAACTCAGGCCCTTGCACTTGCCAGGGAAGCACTTATTCCACTGAGCCATCTCCCCGGCCCCCTCCTTGTTTCAAGTATTGATCAGTGTGATGAAAGACAGGGATAATAAGAGGAGGAAGGCTTCTCTGCAGTTACCATGTTAGGGACTGGATTGTGAGAAGTGAACAGGTACAAAGATTGAAATTTCCAGTCTCAGAAAAGACACAGTGTAAATGTCTTGAGAAAGGAACAGACTTGATACATTCAGGGGTCAGAGATCAAAACTCCTGACAACTATGTCACCTTTATGACTTAGAACTTCCCTCCCTAGATTTTCAGCTCTCCTCCCTGGGTTTTGCTGACTCTCTCCAAGGTCCTGAACCCGATTGTGCCTCTTTAGAGAACTTATCCACTGTGAGTTTCATCAGTTACCTCAATGGAACAGGTATTTTCCAACACTCATTGATACGCTAAACTTTAAATCCATAAAGAATGTGAAAAGAAAATAAAAACTAAAAAAAATAAATAAAAATAAAAATAAACAATTACACATTTTTATACAGAAATTTAGAAATCTAACCATATACAACATTGTAGCAGGACAGTCGTATGACATTTTTTCTTGTCTCTTGTTTTCTTTTATTACCTTTTAATTTTTTT
>NW_004524692.1:343786-358687 GCF_000260255.1 Octodon degus | reverse complement strand
CTATTTCTCTTAGTTCAGTGAGAAGAAATATTTGTACTAATAATGTTTAGACAAGATATCATGTTTGCATCTTGTACTATGAATAACTATATGAAGACAACAGTATGCAATGTATTAATTATTGTAACTGTCCTACTAACCTGTTTTGAAACTGTCTCATTGCTATTTCTTTCTCAATAAAATTAATTTTAAAAAAGTTACCTCAATGTTGTACTCATGGAAGAAACTTACTGATCTATGACTTCCTGCAAATTTTACACTGATAGCAGAGGGAAAGATTATTGCATTTATAGATTTATTTTTTAAGAAAAATTTTATGATAGTCCAGAAAGACAATGTCCTGAACTAAAGTAGTAGCCAAGGTAGAATAATTGGTAACTGATAGCCTATCATACATGTGTGCAGACGTATGTAAGTGTACACTGGGGGAGTGGAAGAGCACATTCAAGATGGATAATTCCCAAGTGCCACATCTGAATAACTGGGAAGATGATGATACCATTCATGGAGATTCAGAAAATGCAAGGAAAAGAAGGTGTCACTTACATGTAGAATATAGTGGTAGGACTATTGTAGTGGACTGTTAATTGGTGGTCAACTTGTTACACCCAGCTGAACTGAACTAGTATGGTGTGGGGTGTGGGAGGCCCATGTGAGGATTTTTGCCAGCAGCATAAGAGGCAGAACTGAGAAACTGTTGCAAGGCTACTAGGGAAGGTGTTTTGAGAAGCTGTTGGAGCTGTTGAAAGACACTGGTTCTCCTGGGCTATTCTGCTGTGTGAATTTGGCCTGCTGGCTTTCTGGGTGAACTTGGTTGTTCTTGTTGCAGGAGGACCTCGTGACCTTTGCTGTCACTGAGAATGGCTATGGTTCCTTTTGGGGAAGCTCTGGTTCTCATCTTGAGCATCATTTCCTGGTTCTGGAGGGGAAGATGGTACACAGCTCAGCTTCATGGAGAAGCTTGTTGCATTGGCTTTCCTGATGGGAACTCAGCTTTCCTTATTGCTTGAGGAGCTTGGGACCTCACCATTGCTGAGTTTGGTTATGGTACCTTTTGCGGGAGCTCTGATTCTTGCCTTGAGCATTGTTTCCTGGCTGCAGTGCAGATCTCTTAGCCTGCTAGCACAGACCCTTCATCCAGCTGGCATAGACTTTGTAGCTTCCACCGCTGAACTTTGGGCCTTTCCAGTGCAGATCTGTGAAGCAGCCTTGTGTGAGACATTGTTATGGGCTCTAGGCCTCCAATTGGACTTGTAAGGGGCATTGTTATGGGCTCTAGGTTTTCATCTAGATGTATGCAGAGTATTAGAACCCAGGCCCTCTGCTGGATTCTTTTGTCTTTAGTGTGTGGACAGATTACCTGCACTCTTTATATGATTCTTTGGATGATAATAAAATAATCTTATAAAATGTGTCCTGTGTTGTACTGTTCCCCTTGCAAAATTCTAAACCATGACAAACATACAGTGGAATATAGGACTGAGTGAAAGAAGCTGAAAAAGAGTTCCTGAATCTGAAGTTGGGACTGCAGCACAAAGCCTCTCTTTGCTGTCTCAGATTGGAATGGCCAGTTAAACATAATTATGATGAGTCGATGGTCCTATAATGTTATTGAATGCTATTATTACTTTGCATTAGGATAAAGGATTTTAATGGTGGCTTAGAAACTTATCCACTAACAGTAGAATCACTTCTTCAAATCAGAGTGCTCAAAGTATGTTAAAGGTATATACTTTAAAAGGTACAAGCCAGGCATAGTGCCTATTCCAACATTTGAGAAGGAAGGACTTTTATTTTTATTTATTTATTTATTTATTTTGCAGTACTTGGGATTGAACTCAGGACCTTGCACTTGCCAGGTAAGCACTTATTCTACTGAGCTATCTCCCCAGTCCCCCAGCATTTGAAAAGCTAAGGCCAGAAGATCATGAGTTTGAGGCCAGCCTAGGTGACACAGTGGTTCAAGTCCAGGATGAAGACCCTGTCTCAAACAAATAAACGAACAAACAAACAAAAAAAATATGATTACAAAACCAATCCAAACAAAAAGGCAAAAATCATGTGGCTCATTAAAAAACAATCAGACCACAGTTGTTTAGCATTATTTCAATTTCTTCTATGTTTATTTAAGTACTTTCTATAAGCATATATTTGTTTTTTAATTTTTGTGATTTAAGCATAGGTAGGTGGTAGAGAAGGTCATCATTTTGTCCTACATAAGGTGTCCTAAGACTACCTGAAAAATAAGACACAACTCTAGCTACCAAATTATCCACAAATTGTACCTGTGCTAGCCTTTTTATTTTGAGTTAGTGATTTCTTTCCTTAACTGATGAGTATTGCTTTTAAAACATGGACAGTTAGTGTAGTCAGAGATATGCATCTACTTATGTTTTTTGAAGCTAATTGCACATTATCATCTCACCAAAGGAGACTTGTGATTTGTCAAAGGACAAAAGTTCAACAATTTGCAGATCTTAATGAGATGTATTATAAATTCTAGAACCAGAATACACCTTATTCTTTAAAATAGAATGCACATTCTGAGAGCCAAGCTGAAGATATTCATTTTATAGATAGAAAATGACTTGAAGAAAGCAGAAACAAACAAAAATAAACAAAATAAGATTGATTACTCGAAAGTTACTTTCCATGTAAGGTGGAGTCAGGCAGAACTTTCAGGCAATAACTGACTAGTTAATACCAGATTATTTCAAGTTACCTTTTCCTGCATAAGGATTAAGGCAGAAGGAACTTCATTATCCTTCCAATTGAAACTGGCCTGTTTGGGAAATTTGATTATTATTTCTCTAAGCCTGATTTCTTGGAAAGTTTGATAGCAACTTAGTTTTAGTGTAGTGACAGATATCTTTGTCACGAGTGACTCGTTTTGATTTTTAGTCTGGTTTGTTGAAACCTAGTGCAACAGTTTGGTCCAATGATACTCTGTAATTTGTATTTAAATTTGAAGAGACTTACTGTAAATTACTCTGACTAGGAAAGAATTTTAGTAGTGGCCAAGACCTGCTTTATTGATTCATTTAATATTTTTTCTAGTTGGAAAGCTTCCTTAGTTATTATTTATGAATCTTTTCAGTTGGATCTCTGATAAATCAGCCAGAGTGCCTGTGTTCTGCTTTTTAATGGGATGAGTTTGTTTTCTTTACCCTGGGGGCAGGTGTACCTTGATAGAAACAGCAGAGGACTGAGTGTCCCATTCAGGGTCCTGCAGCTCTTCAGGTAAGGTGGCCACTGAGCTGTCCCAGGCTCTGTTAGTTCCCTTCCGTGTGTGTGTGTGTGTGTGTGTGTGTGTGTGTGACAGAGAGAGAGAGAGAGAGAGAGAGAGAGAGACAGAGACAGAGACAGAGACAGAGACAGAGACAGAGAGAGACTATTTCAATAAAGATTGTGCTTTCTGCTTTACTTTTCCACAAGGTTGTCTTGAACATGCAATAATATGAAATAGGACAACACACATGACTGTACCTAGAAAATGTGAACTTTGACATTTTAAGGCATTTATTAACTGGTGATACTAGATCAGCATTACTGAGCATTCCTGTGAGGCAGTAAAATCTAGGGGTTAAGGCTTCAATTTGGCCCTTGCTAACTGTGTGATTCTGAGGAAGTGAGTTAATCCTTTAAGACACAACTTCTTTATCTATTAAATAAAGATAATAATTTATCTACCTCATATATTTGTTGTCAGGGTCAAATAGTTATTATTTATTAGTAAAATGCTACCCTAGTCTGATTATGGAAAGTATTTGCTTCATCAAATATTTATTTTCCTTACTCCTGCCACGCCCCCAAAGACTTTACGACTCTTTGCTACTGTGTTTGTATGGTTATGACCTGTACTCTTAGGACCCACTGAGAGCTAATTTGCAAAATAGAGAAACATTGAGAACCTAAGGAAACAAGGGATCAGTAGACCTGATTTCAATTCTAATGCTTTAGCCAACTGGCCAGCTGATATTTGAAGTGGCCAGACTCCTAGGTGGATGGAGAAGCTGAGGTCCCAATCCCAACTCATTCCACCAAGCTAACAGAAATGCTCATCTGTCCCACAGTTAAAATCAACTACACGATTATTCAACCAAAATATTTGCTTTGTTTGGCTTAATATCTATGCACATTGAATTCTTCTACTGTTTTATCTGTATTCACTTCTCAATATGGTGCAGTATATAATTGCATTCATCTTAGGGACTTGGTCCATAGACATGTCTTAATCATTTTTATTTCAAGTTGTATTATTAGACACACAGGTGGGTGGCTAGTACTCTATCTCTGGCCTCTATCATGCAACTATACCTTCTATGGCCAAAAGTCACCACTTCATGACAAAACCAAAGGATGCCTTTCAAACATCATCTTCTTTAACTTTTTGCCACAAAGAAAAGAAGACAAATGACCTTCATGGATATCATAAATAGCATTTTTGACTTTGAGACCAGGCACAGCAATTCTTGATGCTGAAAACAAAATTGTCATTTAGGGGAACTTTGTTCTGCTGAAAACATCCGGTATTCAGATACAAAATGTGAATTATTCAAGCAATCAAAGAAACAAGGTCTACTAAAATATCTTACTGTGACACCAGGCACCAAAAGTGAAACCTGATGACAGGAAAATGATTAGAGCACAAAGGAATCTGTTGCTTTGTTCTTGTATGAAATGATAATGGTGAAGTTGGCACCTGGTGCCATTTGTACCTGATGGGGCCTGACACATTTCAGACCATTGTCTAATCACTCTACCCCATTCCAATCAGAATGCATTGGCTCCATGTAGCAAACCATCAATCCTTTGTTCAGGAACCCCTCGAATATCCAAGTAAAATGTTAAAGGTAGTCACTGCATTTAAACAAACATTTATCTATTTTCATTTAAAAAAATTAGTATATGTTTGCAGTACATAATTGCATTCATCTTAGGGAATTGGTCCATAGACATATCATGTCTTAATCATTTTTATTTCAAGTTGTTTTCTTAGACACACAGGTGGGTGGCTACAGGGACTATTTTTGGTTAAGGGAGACTTTTCCAACCCCTCTGAGTTTCTCCTTGGAGTAGACTACCTTATAATGGGGCACTTGGTGAAGTTGCTCCTCTGAGCTGAGTCAGATCATTGCAAAAAAGTTTATCATTCTCAGAAGCTGTCAAGATGATTAAATAGGGCTGTTGTGCAATTGTCCCTGAATAGCAGCAGTGAAGCAGAGAATAGACTGGTTCTCTGAGAATCAGGGGAACTGGTCTAGTCTGGTTCTGTGACTCTCACAATCTCTTCTTTGGTATTGTTCCCACTAAAATGAGGGACAGGACTAACTAGGTTTTTGTTTGTTGTTTTTTGGGTAAAGGTTGATCCCAGGGCCTCACACATGCTAGGAAATTAAGCATTTTGCCACTGAGCTCCCTCTGCCCCAGCCCTGGATTAGATGGTTTCTAAGGGTCTATCTAGTTCAATGATTCCCTAGTCATCTTTCTAAGTTTCTCTCTACTAACTGCAGCTCACCTACCTTCTCTGACATATTTTTAACCTTGCTTGATTTTACTACTTCCTTCCAAAGTGATTACTTCTTATCTCTCTGCCTCTTCACTTACTTTCTGGCTAATTCACTCAGAGATAACCTCAAGAAATATGTATCTCACAAATAAATCACCATCTTATTTAGAGATAGTGCGTCTTTCTGATGGGTCACAGGACAGCAACTACATGGCAACTTTGGAGTGTCTGGAATCCATTACAAAGCAAACTTTTGCAGCCTGAACTCTTGGCCCTTCTGAGGCTAATCGCTAAGGCATGCATGAGAGGCCGCTTGCGTAGCCAGGTTCAAAACCAGATAATTCAACTAGACTAAAGGGCCCTGTGTACAGCACAGTAGTCTTGCTATGCCTCTACTCTGATAATTACCTTCTTGAAAGACTTTTAGAGTCTAAGGATGATGTACTGTCAGTAGATTTTTTTCCTTGTTCTAGTTTCACAAACATAAGCAGAGAAAGTGCTGGGTTTTGTGTTAGGCAGTGGTGATTCACCAGCTAAACATGTGAACAAGACTCATACACTGGCTCTTGGATCTCAGCACTAATATCATGAGTTCCAAAACAAAATTAAACAAAACATCCAGAAAACTCAGATCTAGAAATACTGTGAAATTTGAGAACATCAAGATACAGAGAATATACTAAAAGCTTCTGTTGCAGGATTGACTGATAAAATATAGGACAGAAGTTGAATTTGATGTCCATATGGACAATGGATAACTTTTCAGTGTGCCCCAAATACTTCATTGTTTATCTGAAATGCAAAAACTAATTGTCCTATACTTTTATTTGCTAAATGTGGCTATCCTATTTCCCAGAATAACACTAGATCACCCAGATACTGCATTTGCGACAGTGGATAGTAAAAGATAATTCGAGTGATACTTTCAAAATGCTAAAACTTTATGATTTTTTTCAGCCTAGAATTCTAATTTACTAGAAATACTTAAAGGAGAAATTAAAACATTTTAAAATACTGAAGGACTCAGAAAAATTGCTTCCATTGTATATTTCTCAGACAGTTATTCAGGATGTGATCTTTAAAAAAAGGGAAATGTAGAATTTTGGGGATGGTGTTCAGGAAAGCCACGTGTGACAGGAGGGATTCGGGAGAGTCAACCACGATGTCCACCATGCCCAGAGAACCAACTGTCCAGCTGTTAGTGGGAGGACAGCGGATACAAGGAGAGAAGTCTGGGGAAAGTCAGGACTTCTTAGGCTGCCTGATAGAATGGAAAGCTTAAACATCATGTTAGGGTTAGCAGAAGAAGGAAAGGATGGAACATTGGACAGTGATTATGTGGTCACAATAATGTGAATGATGTTACTCATTTCCACATCTTAGAATGAAACAAGAAGGCATGCAAGTCCTGATTATAATGACAGAAGCAGAGGAAACGGTACCCACTTGAACACCACAAGATTGGGGTGTTGAGATGGGAGAAGGATGAGCTAAAGACAAGGCTGGCAGTGTCCGTGTTCTCTCTGCATCCCTGGGGCACTGATGGTGAGAAAGGCTGGCTTCAAGAAGTGACAGCAGATCCTGGGGTGATGTGCCGGCTTATATTCCTGGTTCTCTGGGAGTCAAGAAAAACAGCAGTTCAAGCCCAGCATGGGCAAGTAAGTGACTTCGAACTTTTTTCTAAAGACAGACAAACAAATGAAGAAACAGAATAAGAATGGACTAGGGATGTAGCACAGTGCTGAGGCTCTGGATTCAATTCCCAGCACACACACACACACACACACACACACACACATGGATTATTTATGTTTATCACTTGAAATTTCAAAGGTAAATGAATTAAATATAGAGTTACAGATAAACTGTGAAGTTAAGAAGAAGGTAGAAGGTAGTATAAATAAGATAAGTCTTGCAGAAACTCCTAGGTGCTATAGAACCAAAGAGCTACTGTATTTCTACCTAAGTGTGTGTGGGGTGAATTCAGGGAATAAGACTGAAGATGAAAGTGAAAGGCAAACTTTTTTTTCATAATTAGTCCTTTGGAAAAATTTGACTTTTGAACTATGTACATTTATTACCTTGATTTTTAAAAACATCTACCTATAGTTTATAATTTTGTCCTCAATTGTTTAAATTGATACAGGCTCATTATGGAAACATTTTAAAGATTAAACAGATTAAATTCAAGATTTAAAGTTAACTCTTGAGCAGGGATTATAGTTCAGTGGTAGAGGCCTGCCTAACATATGCAAAGCCCTGGGTTTGGTAACTAGCTGCACACACACACACACACACACACACACACACACACACACAGGTAACTCAAAATATTGGTGTCTTTTCATTTAGTCATTTAACACTAATTATATTTACACATGTTTGTGACTAATATGGAATAAGGGTACATTTTGATGAACTCAAATTCATGAATCTAAACCAATTAGCTTAGATTTAGTATTATAAATCTCCCAGAGGACTGAAAAGAAGACCAAAACAAACATCACATTAAAATCTTTATGTGAGAGACCTTTGGCATTTACAACAGGAATAGTAAAATTGCCAGTTAACCAAGGAAATGAGAACCCAGCAAACTAAAGCTCACAGGGATATTATTCAAACAGTGAGAACTATTAATTATTGAAGTTAAGTTACAGATTGGTTTCATCTATGAAGATGACAACACAGATCTCTTCTATGGTGGTACCTTGACACTTGTAGTAAAGGGTTCCAAGAGTTCTGATGAGTGCTAAACAGGATTAGTACCAGCTAAATGGTTCCAGTTAGAGGGGGAATTGAGTCATGGAGACAATCCACCGGCAAACGGATTGTGCTCTAGCTTGTACATTGAATACCAAACAGAGATCGAGTTCTGGGTAAAAGTTTTGCATCAAAATATGTGGCGTGCCCAATTTGATATGTTTCAAAGCATCGTACATTTCAGGTGTGGCTGTATAATGAGACCTGATTTTCACATCCTGCCTTCTTCACTGGCCTTGCCTCCCACTCCTTGGTCACCCTTCATGGCTGAGCGTGTTCTGATCTAGTGGACGTTGTAGGATGTACTCACATTTTTACCTGCCTTTGTGGCTCAGCCATGCAGTTCCCTGGGTGTGGGAGCCCTTTCTCACCAGTCAGCTTGGAAACGCATGCTTTCCATCCATTAGGTCTTGGCTGGAGTGCTCAGCCTCCTGTGCTGCTTGCCCAGCTCCTATAGGGACATTTTACTGCTTCTTTCCTTGTGCTACTGCTGAACTTGATTCCCACCGTGGCTGGGATCCTCGTGGTACGGAGAGAGCAGAATGGCCCCAGCATGGCCCAGGTGTCCTGGAGCTTTGTGAGCTTGGGAAAGTCACTTACGCACTTTTACCTTCAGTTCGTGTATCTGTAAAGTAGCATTCATTAACATTAATATCTATTTTGGTGGTTATGGTAAGAACTAAGAGAAACAATACAAGGAAAGCCCTTGGAAAAGTGCCTAACCTATGGTAGGGTCTCAAAAGCATCTGCCCTTTTTTCTTACTGCTGCTGTTTCAGCAACTGTTGGTTTTCAGCCCAGCCGTTGAGGTTAGGGACTTTAACTTTCCATCTTTCCATCACCTGCCCCCTCAGAACCAGGCACCACATTCTCTAAAAGGTATGTAGACCAAGTGCATGAAGGAACGAGTGACTTAGAGTCAGTTCAGCTGACTTTGTTTGTGTAACTATTATCTTTAAGAATTGCAGTTTCCAAGAATGGAGCTCAGGGTTGTGCAAAAGGGAACAATGTTAATTCAGTGAACCAATGATTGATTTTCTAATGAAAACAAAGGACCGTTTCCTGAATACAGTTACTGTATTTTCAGCTCAACAAAGCTAAAAATATGGGAAAGATGAAGGTCTCTTAGCAATGCAAGACCTTCCCTCTTTCTTACAAGATTTCTCAAAGTCATGGAGATACTGGTCACCTATAGAGTTTCAGGAATAAATGGGTGATTCATTTCAAGGAGAAAGGAAGAATTCTAACCCACAATAGAAATGTGAAGCATCACTGAACTTCTTTTTATTGTCTTATGAAATACATCTATTTGGGTTTTCTATGTTATTTCTTTTCTTCTGTCTTTACAAAATTGTCTTTCCTAAGCTTGGGAGATTTCCTTTTAGGCTCAGGTATATTTAATGCTTTTGCAGTGATGTAGGAATGACTCATGACCTCTGGGACCTAAGCACAAATGGTGGATCTCTTTTGGCTGTGTGGCTCCTCCTATCTGTGCTCTTCTCCAGAACCAGAGCTCCTTATGCTCCACCATTACTCTCCTTGTAAAAAAATCAAGCTCTGTTGGCACTTATTAGAAACTACCTCCAATCCAGACACTCAGTAGTTACTTGGGAGAATAATATTTGTTCTGCTTATCCCTGAAGGCTGCTGGAAGACTCTAGTGAGCCATTTTATAAAGTACAAAATGATCTACAAATACCAGAGTTTTATTATTAAAAACACATCTCATCTTCCACTGGAACATCTAGATAAAGGAATGTTGGTGTACTGCAAAGCCAGGGCTAAACGAGGGAGAAACATTTTAAAAACCTAATTACTAAGCATTGCACAAATACTACAAAGAGAGTGATTACTTGATTAATTAATGATAGAAGCCCTACACTTCAGCCTTTCAGTTGTACTGGCATCAACCCTCTTTGCCTATCAGGATGAGTTTCTTTCTGCCAACAAATAACTATCAAACCACTGAGGCCTAACTGATGTGTGATTAATGCGGGCTCTGCTAATTGTATGGCTGAATTTTATGCAGAAAGCTGTATCTGATTTTTGTCCCTTAATTTCCTCCTGTTTAACGGTTGGTCATAAAACAGTTGCAAATATATCTGCTGAGTCTGAGAGCAAGTTTTGCAACTTGAAAAGTGCCCGAGTCAGTTTGGGGATCTTGTGGAGTAAAACCAGCTTGGGGGAATGTTTGGGCCATAAGACGGATGGCTGCTTGGCTTCCCCTCCCAGCCCTGCTGGTTCCTTCTGTGCTGCTGCTTGTTGGCCCAGGCCTCCATCTGCTATCACTGAGCACATGCGTAGCTCCAGTAGTGGCAAAGGTTTTATCACTTTCTAGCAGCCTATCAGGCATGGCCCATTCAACCTCACTTTAGGCACCTTTAGGCCGTGCTACTCTTCCAGCATCCATTTCCTCTTTCTGGTGGTAGCACCTGATTTTTCTTTTTTGGAGGGCTACACCACCTGCCACTCTTTCTTTTCTTATATTCTTAATGGTCAAGTAACACTGGTCTCATTTCACTTGCTCAAGGGTTGGACAGTCGACTTTAAGAGAATATTTCCTTTCTGAGGCTAAAAATTAATGGAGCTGAGTATCATCAAAACTAAAGTGGACATGAAGCAGAACAAGTCCGTAGCTAATAACACCATCAACACACCTTAGAAATCATCATCATCAAACCAAAAAAAGGATTTCACTGTCAAAAATCTGCTGATTGCCTCTGTCTCTATGGTCTTGGCTTCTTAAGTCCCTAAAAGCTATCAGATAACAATCTCCATTAAGGAAACAAACAAATCTATCTTGTTCATCTGCCACATTCTCCCACCCAGCCCAACCCAGGCCCTATTCCTTGAGTGCATGGATGGACTATGGGTACCTGTGGGGAACTCAACACCTTCTACCAGAGAGATGGCACAAAATTATTACTGTCAGATCCCTCTAGTGACACAAGGGAAAATGTCTAATTGGCACAAGCAAATTTTTCTAGAGGGAGAAATTGTTATATATGTGTATGCTTATGTACATGTACATTTTATTTTATGCTTTACACAATGAATTCTTTCTGGCACAGTCTAAGTTTTAAGACTCTATACAAATGTAACATGCTAAGGCAGAAAGGTGGTGTGTCAAAGCACCATCACTAGGTCAGGACTCTTCATTGTAAGACAAAAGTCCCATCCAAATTACTACACTTAATGGATATACATCCCATCAAGGATGACTGAATCCACATACAAACCACACTAGCAAAGTGCATCTTTCTCCATCTCTAGCACTATTTCCTCTGTGCTGGTTTCCTCCTTGGCTGGCCTGTAGTTGAGCAGCAACAAAGAAACAAGCCTGAAAAGTTTTAGCCTTCTAAAAACTCAAGAAGAGGGGCCAGTGAGCCAGTGAGCTAGTTTAGTGGCTAAAGTGCCTGCTTAGACAAGCTTAGGCAGGCTCAGGGACTGCAGTTTGATTCCTAGCATCACATGTGATGCCAATCTCACTCCCAAGGCAGGATGAGCCAGCCAGAATCTAGGAGTGGTGGCATACGCCTATAATCCCACGCTGGGGAGGATGCAAGCAGGAGGATCAGCATGAGTCCGACGTACATAGTGAGACCCCTGTAACAACAAAATACATTAAAAAAACCTCAGAAAGAGAAAGAGAACTTCTCTTTCCAAATAGTTCCTGCTAAAAAAAATAAAATAAAAAAAAACAAAACAAAACAAAAACAAAACAAAACAAAACAAAACAAAACAAATAGTTCCTGCTATAGGCCAAGTATATGGCTCAGTAGCAAAGCACTGGCCAGGGACATGCAAGGTCCTGATACCAAAAACAAAAACAAAAATAAAAACAAAACAAACAACAACAACAACAAAACACTGAACCAAATTGATCCTACTTAACTCCTAGGGTTGCCTCTGACTGGCCATGCTTGAACCACATACTCATCCTGTGTTTGACTTGTCTTTGTGACTTCCTTGGTGTGCTGCTCTGGTTAGAGAGCTAAGTGAGCATTTGCCGAGTGGATGATGAAGGTGTTCTCTCAGCTGAAAGATAAGGCTCAATGCCCCAAGCTTCCTCTTCCTGCTGAGCCACTGAAGAGCTATCCCCTGTCTGGGATGTGCCCACACCCTCCCTGGCTCTCCTCTGTCTTGCTACCAACCCCTGGTAAAGAGAGTGTTTGATGCTGCAACAGTATGCAATATGAACTCTTGCTCACTGGCAATATACTGTGATCTTGTCCCCTGTCTTCTGATGTACTATAATCCAGTGTGTGATTTCATTCCAAAAAAAAGCTTGTTGCATCCCTTTTAATAATGCTTGGGGCCTATAGGTTGCAAGAGACACTGCCTTCACCAACTCCCAGCCATCTTTTGAGTGTTTTATTTCCAGGCAAGAGATATCTTGACCATCCAGCTAGACTTGAACTCCTGTGAGAGCTTTATCTAGTCCCTCTTCTTCACAGAGTGAAGGTTAGCTTTTTGTAAAATCATTTGGCTGCTTTTTTCTTCCCATTAGATGTCAAACTTTGTGAGGCCAGGATATCTCTGCTTTTCTAATCCTCAGTTTCTCAGGGCCTTGCACAGTGCCTGGGACACAGCTGTGCACATTAAAGCTCTGCTGCACCCAGAAGTGAGTGTTTGTAAGTTGGAAGCTGGAACAATGTCATAATTAGATATGTGCTTCAGAGAGATAGTTCACTTGGGAGTGTAATTTGCACTGCTCAAGGTGCAAAAGTCAAGACTAATGGAAACAAAGCTGGGGGGAGATATTGAAGGATGGAGGACTTCAAGGCAGGGAGGCAGAGGGACTAATTTGGGGTCTCTCCAGTGGGTACTTGAGCTCAGGGACAGTCACAGTTGTATGAAGTGTTGGGAGAGATTTCAAAAAGCTAAGGGAGAGAGACAGCTCAGTTACCTTCTGCAGAGGTGAATCTAGTCCTTGAGGCCCTGTTCTGTCATGGTCAGAAAGCAAGCAGCTATCCTTCTGGGCTCTGTTCTCAAGGTCTCTGAGTTCCCAGGCTAACAATCTTCCCCTCCTGGGGTTCTGCCTCCTTAAATGCATGTGGCAAAGGTATGACGGGGTGTGTGTGTGTGTGTGTGTGTGTGTGTGTGTGTGTGTTGCTTCTGCTGATGCCCCTGCTTTCCTGGCCCCCACAGCCCTCTCTCCAGGGCTAATTATGCTTTGATTCTCATTGTTTTCTCCATTGACATCAGCGTTAAGCCAATTAAGACAGTGAGGCAATTCAAGTAGGATCACCTTGGTATTGATCAGCTTTATACTAAAGCCTTAGTTCTTAATTACAAGTCTACAGTTCTTGTCTATAGACAGAAAGATTCCTGAGTGACATGGGCCCCCAGGAGAGGAGAGGCAGGCTCCAGCTGCAGTCAGTTTAGGACATAGCCACAAGCTCCCCTGAGCACCCAGGCCTGAGGATAGTTTGGGGCAGAGACGTTGAAGGTCGGGGCTGTGTGCAAGCAATATAGAAGAGACCCAGCTCTTTAGTAGATTTGGTGTTTGTGCTTGTCCTGAGGGCACTGTGCCCAAAGTTCACACTCTTTGTGTTTGTTCTATTTGGGTTGTCCAAATAATGATTAACACAACTGACAAAATTATTTTTCGTGCACAATTACATCAAGCACTTGACCACTGCCTCTGTTGGAACTGAAAATTGAAATCAAGCACAAACGAAAAGTCCAGAGGACAAGGAGCTATTTATCAGTGGGCACCTCATGAGGACTTATCTTCTTCTCCTGGGGCCATGTTGTTTGGAGAGGAGCACTCTGGGCATACTCCCGGTGGGGCCTCCCGCTCCCCGTTCCTTATCTCTTCCTCCCTGAGATGTGCTCTTCTCCCCTTCTGGGCTGGATATATATTGAACTATTTCTTCCTAGATACTAGTTTGCATTTTCCTCCCCAGATAAATCTCATTTCATTATGTGCTGTCCGCATTTCTAATCTACCAGGCCCATTTATATTATCACTTGGCCTTGCCTAGTGGTTGGCCTACTTCTAGGATGTGCGTTGCCATGACTTCTGAGTGGCCACAGAACAAGCCACAAATGCACCTCCCTCCTGGAGGGCAGAAGGTGGAGAGGAGGAAGAGAAAAGTAAATATCCATCCCTTGTACTTACTGAGCAGGCTGAGGCTGTAGTTTTCCAAACAGTTTGCAGCAAAGACTTAGCCACACAAACAATAAATGGCAGATAACCTTTGATTTATCAAGTAAATGGAAAATTCTGGGTGTTTTATGTCTATTAACTTTTCCCATCCTCAAAACTTCTCTCTGAGGTAGGTATTATCATGGTTTTCCTTTTGGATGGGGAAACTGGAGCAAAAAAGATGCTAACGTGCACCATGGTAACACAGCTAGCAAGTGGCAGGGATGTGATCTATGGGGAATAAATATAAATTATAAATATAGTAAATCTTAGTAGTTTTTAAAAATTTCAGATTAAAATCAGGTGTCAGACATTCAGCTGATCTCAGGATGTGTTTGGAAAACCCATCCAATGCATAGCTCTGTCTCCGTTCTCATGGCCTACCAGTTCTGGCTCAGATGCTCAGATGATATTATATAACATATTCTCTCTCTCTCTCTCTCTCTCTCTCTCTCTCTCTCTCTCTCTCTCTCTCTCTGG
>NW_004524692.1:324647-343412 GCF_000260255.1 Octodon degus | reverse complement strand
TGTATATATATATATGAAGCAAGATTTGTCATTGTTTATTTTACAAAATGGGGTCATTTTATAAACATATAATTTATTTTTACATTCATGATAACTCATAGAAATTCCTCCAAGGAAACTATAGCCATGAATTCATACTTTTTAATGGATGTTTAATATTTTACTGCCTGAATGTATTATGCTGATCCAAGCATTACTTTATAGGTATATGGCCATTTTGTTTCTACAAACCTTAATTATAATTCTAATTGAAATAATTATTGTGTTAGTATGAACAATGATGCAATAACATTCTTAATTGTATATTCTTGTTTTATTTGTTAAAGAGAATGTAAAATAGTAAAAAAAAACCTATTAGAAACAATACAGAATTTCTTATATACATGAGAATTATGTTCCTAAATGAGCAAGCTCAACAGTTTCTAGAATATTCAGACCAATACTTCAATCAATGTTATAACATTCAGATTACCTGCAAAGAAACTCCACACCTGATAGCAGCTATTCCCTCCCCTTTCCAGCTACCCATCTCTAGGAAACCCCTTGTTTACTTTCTATGTCAAAATATTTACTAGTCTGGGCATTTTATATAAAAGAAATCACACACACTACGTGTGAAGTTTTGTGGCTGGCTTCCTTTCTTTAGCTTAATATTTCACAGCCATGGTGCAGCGTGTATCCATGTTCCATTCCTTTTTATAGCCAAATAATATTCAGTTGGATGGATATAGACATATTTGTCTATTTCAGCTATTATCAACAGTACTACCATGAAACTGTATTTAAGTACCTGTTTTCAATATCTTTGAGTCTATAATGGTAATATGACAATTTTACATTTAATTACTTAAGAAAGTACCAGACTTTTCCAGAGCAGCTACGCTGTCTTATGTTCCCTCCAGCAGTGAAGAAAGTTCTGATTTCTTGTCACATAATCCCCAGCATATTTTAATAGTTGTGTTTTTTATTATAGCTATACTACTGGGTGTGAAGTAGTATCTCCTTGTGGATTGATCTGCATTTCTCTGATGATCAGTTTTGTTAAGCATCTTTTCATGTACTTATTGGCCATTTGTGGATCTCCTTTTAAGTGAAAGAGTTATTCAAATTACTATTTTTAAATTGGGCCATTTGTCTTTCTAATGTTGACGTGTAACATTTCTCATAAATTCTAATTACATATTCCCTGTTTGACATGATTTGAAACTATTTCTCCTATTCTGTGGACTGTCTTCATTCTTGAGATGGCACACATTCTTAATTTTGGTGAATTTTTGATGTATTTAAATCTTTGATCACTTGTGATTTCGGTGTCTGCGATAGTTAGGCTGGCTTGTTGATGACTTTGGGAGCTACCCATGGGGAGGGAGGAGCACACTTGTGGGTGTATCTGCAGGCACGTCTTAGAGCACACTCTCGGGCCTTGGGGTCTGTGGCTGGTTCTTCCCCCTCCTTTCCTGGTACCGTCCCCCTGCTCCACTCTCACCAACCTACACAGCTTTGCTCTGCCGTGAGGATTCTGCACTGGCGTCAGCTGATTACTGACTGAATTCCCTTTAAGCCTAGCTCCAATGAAGCCTCTCCTCCTTTGAATTGTAGGTGTCAAGGTCTTGTTCCAGCAATGGGAAAGCTGGCTAGTACTGTGTCATAGGAGAGTGCTTTGCCTAACTCCAAGTCAAGACTCCCGAGTTTCATAGTTTTATCTTTTACATCTAGCTTTGTCTTACTCTGTTAAGGGTGCTATAAAAATATTTATACTGCATAATTTATAAATAATAGAAATTTATTGCCCATAGTTCTGGAGGTCAGAGAGGCTAAGGTCAAGATGCCATCAGATTTAGTGATCTCATAGGTGGCAACTTTTCACTGTATCCTCACATAGTAGAAGAGGTGATGAGGCTCCCTCAAACCTTTTGTAAGGCAGCTAGAGTAGTCTCACTATATAGCCACAATATGACTTTTAGTGATTATTTATTATCTGTACTTTATTCTTTACCTGCTAACTCTGTTTATTTATGAAAGAAGTATAATGAAATTTCTTGCTAGATTTGAATTTGTATTGTTTTTCTTGCAATTATTTTTAAAATTAAAAAAGTTTTTAGTTTTACTTAGTATACAAAATAAGCCTATTTAAAGGATACCACTTGATATTTCAATATCTATATCCTTAGCATAATGTTCAAATCAAGGTAATCATTTATCATTTCTTTTCTGTTTTTATATTTTAAGGAAGGGACTACAGGGTGTTCAGGGTCTCACTACTAGAGTCTGAGTTACTGTCTCAGTGCGCCCTGGGGGCAGGGCTAGCATGGCAGGCTGGGGGATCAAACCCCTAGCCCCTGTGCCTGCTTGCAGGTGCTTTAATCTGCTGAGCTATTTGGCTGGCCCTCATTTATCCTTTCTTTATAGTGAAAATACTCAAAGTTTTTTCTTGTACCTTTCTAAAAATATGTAGTATATTGTTATATCTATAGTTACCCACTGCAATAGGGCACCGGGACTTCCTGGTCCCACTCAGCTGCTCCTATCTCATGTGCTGTGAGGTCAGCTTTCCCCACACAGCAGCGAGATCATGCAGTACAGATTGTCTTTCTGCCCCTGGTTGGTTCACTTCACCTAAGGATCTCCAGCTCTCTCAGTTCAGATGGTAGGATTTCATCCCTTTAATGATCCAGTGCTTCTCCACTGTCTGTAGGACCTATTTTCTTCCTATATTAATTGGCGGATGGACGCTTAGGTTCTTTCAATCATTTCTGGGCTGCTGTGAACAGCACTGCAATGAACACAAGGTTGCAGATGTTTCTTCAACAGATTGATTTAATTTCTTTGGGATATGTAGCCAATAGAGTGTGGCTGGAGCATATGGCAACGCTATTTCTAATTTTTTGAGGAACCTCTATACTCTATTTCACCGTGTTTGTAATAATTTATACTCCCAAGAACAGTGTGTGTGTTCCATTTATCCTCTCCTGGCCAGCACTTGGTAGCTTTCCTCTCTCTCTCTCTCTCTCTCTCTTTTCTTTTTTCTTTTTTATGGATTTAGTACAGGGTCTCACTACACAGATTGTACTCAGTGATCCTCCTGTTTTCAGCCTCCCTAGTGCTGGGATTACAAGTGTGTGCCATCACACCCAGTCTCCATCATGGTCTCAGCATGCCCCAGGGGCAGAGCGGGCACAGCATGGCGGCTTTCTCCTTTTGATAGTAACCATTCTAACAGGGAGATGACAATTTGTTGCAGTTTTGATTCACATTTCCCTTATGATTGGTGATGTTGAGTAGTTTTTCATTGACCTGTTGGCCATTTGTATGCTTTCCTTTGAAAAAATCTACTTAGATTTGTTGTTCATTAATTTTTTTGTTATTGTATTCTTTGAGTTCCTTATATACCCTGTTATTAACTCTTTATCAGATGTAGAAAATTTGTTTTGTGTAAAAAGACTGTAATATTACTATCATATTCAATTCTATCTTTGTTTTTAAAGGAACATATGCTGAACTATTGAAAATGCTTTTTAAACATTTATTTATGTGATTATGTGATTATTATTTTTCTTTAATAAAATTTACTATGTTGATAGATTCTATTATTCGATAATCTTATTTTTAAGGACCAAGTTTAAGAACAGAAAACCTTTCATTTTGATAAATTTTTTTTTTCAGAACTGGGGATTGAACTCAGACCCTTGCGCTTGCTAGGCAAGTGCTTATTCTACCGAGCCATCTCCCCAGTCCCACATTTTGATAAATTTTTTATCCTACTAATTTTTGTTTAGAAATTTATATGTATAAGTGAGGTTATTTATAGGTTTATGTTCTGAAATTTTTTAAAAACATGATTTGCTATTTAAATTATATTACCTTCTAAAGTGAATTGCATACTATTTCTACATAATGCAAGTCCAAATGTAGCTTACATAAATATGGATAATTATTTTATATTTAAAGTTTAAGTACAGCTCAGCCATAAATCTATTTAATCCTTGTAACTGTAAAATGGTAGGCCACTAGTATCTATTCAGAATTTCCACTTAAACTTGGGTGAAATTTATTATTATGTATTGTATATTATTCTAGGATTGTTTTGGTTACTTTTCTCTTGTTGCTGGGATGAAATACCTGACAAGGAAGAAGAAAAAAAATCAAGGAAGGAAAGGTTTATTTAGCTCATAGTTAGTGGAGGTTTCAGTCCCTATTTGTCTGGCTCCAAGGCAGAGTGGCACATAGCAGAGGGCAGTGGTTCATGGTGGTGGAAAACAGCAAAGAGCAAAGGGAGGAGCAATGGCTGCAGCAGCTAGCAAGCCTTTCTTCTTTCTTTATATTCTACTCAGACTGTCTGCCCCAGGTGGGCGTAGCATTCACACCCACAATCCCAGAACTGGATCACGAGTTAAGCACAGACTGTAGAAGTTTGCCCCATCACTGCATGAGGCTTTGCGGGGACAACTAGAGACAAATAATAATAATGATGTTATTTATTACTTTTAGCTTTTTATAGAGAAAACTGTAATCTTCTCTTGCAAGTTTTTTTTGTGGATTTTATTACATTTTTCTCATTCTTAATTTTTCTATCTTTTTCCTTTAGTTTACAAAAGTTTGTAAGTTCTATTCTTCTTGTCAAAGAAATGTTTTTAAAAAAGAAGTTCTTTTATCTTTATAATTAGGATAAATGCTTTTACCCTAATTTTCTAATTTTTAGCTTCCTATTTTATTAACTTCCATATTTATGCTTATTTTCTCCTTTTACCTACTATGTTTTGTTGTTAAGTTTAAATTATCTTAAGTGCTAAATACCTTTCATTTCTAAGTCTAAAATTTTATGGATATAATTTTAAAAAAATTATTTGGTGCAAGGTCTCACCATGCAGCTCAGACTTGTAACAATCCTCCTGTTTTCAGCCTCCTCAGCACTGGGATTATAAGCATGCACCACCACTCCTGGTCTTGGGGGCTGCCTCAGCACACCTTGGGGTGGGGCCAGTGCTGTGGTGCCCACAATCGAACCCTGGTCCCTGCTCTTGCCTAAGCAAGTGCTTAGTCCACTATGCTATCTCACCTGCCCTTTATGGATATAATTGGATTTATACTTTTTTCTTATGACTACTACATTTCCTGTGTAAGTTTGGATAGAAAATGTATTCACTGCTTTATTCTGTGACTACAGGGTGTTCAGGGTCTCACTACTAGATCGGACTCGTAGTGATCCACCTGTTTACAGCCTCCCAAGAGCTGGGATTATATGTGTGCGCCACCACACCCAGTCTGGATTACTATCTCAATGCCCCTCAGGGGTGGGGCCAGGACAGCAGGCCTGGGGATGGAAACCCTGGCCCCTGGGCCTGCTTGCAGGTGCTTTAATCCGCTGAGCTATTTGGCCGACCAGTAATGTCTTCTTTATAACTTCTATTTAGATTTTTCTATTTTATCTAATAGTCATGAAAGTTTGAATTTCTAACTTTTAAGATTTTTTTGTGATATTTTATTTTGATAATCTTTTCATTAGTCTTTTTTTCTTTTGTTGGATTTGACTGAAAAACAAGGACTTCCAACTTCTGTTAAATCTATCTTAAATATTTGAAAATAAAGTATTCTTACTGACCGAGTAAGATTGATTTTTTTTTTTTTTTTTCAGAACTGGGAATTGAACTCAGGCCCTTGTGCTTGCCAAGGAAGTGCTTATTCTACTGAGCCATCTCCCTGGCCCCAATTGATTGATTTTTTAATAGTTATTTCAGAGACATAAAATACTTGCCAGGAGTGAGGGCTCACAACTGGAGTCCTAGTACTCTAAGGCTGAGGCAGGAAGACTGCAAGTTTGAGTCTAGGGTGGGCAATTTAATGACTTGGCAAGACTCTGTCTCAAAAAATGAAAAAGGGCCGGGGATGCAGCCCTATGTGAAGGCCTTGAGTCCAATCCCTAGTGCCACAAAACAAAATGAAACAAAAACCAAAACACAAAAAACATCCCAGAAAAACAAAACTGAATAACCCCTCCCCCCAAAAAACAAAACAAAACTAATACATTTTGTTAGGTGGATTTAGATTCTAAATGCATTTACAATACAACTTTTACAGAATGCATTATTTTCTCAATGTCAATTTTTGCCTTGATCTGCTAAATATAAAAGAAGTATAATAAAATTGCATGCCATGCTCTAAATTTTATTAAGCTCTCCTTCCATATTTAGCAGATTTTTTGCTTAAATATTTAGCTGCTGTAATTGCTTCAGAGACATAGGTTTATGCCTCGTAATTGATGTCTTACAACATTCCTGTTTAATAAATTAAACCAAAATCTTATCTTGTCATTATGAGCTCCCATCTTCTAAAAAAAATTGTTGCTTTGTTCTAAACATGTTCATAGTAAACAGCAGATGGTGAATTCTCTGCCTATTCCTCATTGGATATTCTTTGATTTTTAATGGAAATTCACATTCATTTTAAATTTACTGGAGTGATTGGTATATATGATTTTCTTTTTCTTTTTTGTTTGTGTATGCTTACATGGGGGGGAAGACAAATCTTCATTACAAAATTTCCAGTAACATCTATATAGACACTCCTTCTTTCTTCTGGCAGCTGGAGTTTAATTCCGGCCTCACTGTGTACTTCAGTTGACTGGTTTATTACATGGCTTCTACAAAACAGAGTAGGGAAGGAGCACATTGGTGACCTTGGGGAAGAGCGTGGTGCACAGTTGTGGTGACAGTCACCATCATCAGTGATGCCACGTGGATGCACAAAGGCGACTTCACTTCTGTGGTATTCTTCCCTAATACTCATAATTCCATCTAAGATGATGAGTTTTCAGAAAGAATGAGAAAATTATCAGAAAAATCCAGTGTAAGAATACAAAAACTATTTTCTGTTGTTTTCACTTGTATCTGCTGGTTGCCTCAAGCTTTTCCATATTCCATTCTCTATATACCTCATGGTCCTTGTTCATTTGACTGGACTGTCAGCTTGACTGGCTCCAAAGTGAACTAGAAGTATAGGAAAGCACACGTCTGGGTGTCTGGGTGGCCCATGGAGGTGTGACCAGGGTTTGTACCTAGTCTGTGGCTCCTTCCTCTCTGGCACGTATCCTCTGCTCTGTTTCCCAGCCAATAGGAGCTAAGTGACTCTGCTGTTCTGCCCCTGAAGCCAGCAGCCATGGACTAGATCCTCAAAAACTACAAACAAACTGAACTTCCCCTTCCTCAAATGGTACAGGTTAGGTATTATGTACCGGTGATGAGACAGCTGCTGGATACATTTGCTTACCCTTAATTGACACTTAATTCACTTTTGCTCATTAATAATCCAGCACATCGTTTCTTACAATATTTGAAAAAATATTTCAACTGTTTTCTCTACTGAGTTGCCCATTTGCCTCTTCAACATGTCTAATCCCCAACTGTACTGTACTCTAATAGGATGAGAACTCTAGAGAAATTGTACATTTCCCTCTTTTACCTCAACTGCTGAGTTTTGCTATTTATAGGCTTTTAAATTTTATTATTCCAGACAATCATCTTGTAGTGTATGCTTCTCATCTCAGGAGAACTTTTCAAATAATAGAGCTCACAGTTTAAGTTCATTGCTGTCCATTTAGATTTCTTTATTCCTATGCTATTATGCAGCTCCTTGCTTACAGCTTACCCTTTTCTCCCCCTCAGAGTACTTGCTCTGGTCCACCATTGTTTTCTTAGCGTTCCCTTTAGATTGAAAAAAATGGTGACTACACTGAAGGTGCACCCAGAGCACGGTGCTTGTAGAGCACATGTTAGAGCCCTGGGTTTGATCTGCAGCACCACAAAGTAGTGCAATTCAAGACATTAATTTTAAATTTAATGCTTCCAACATCTTTACTGGGATACAGTTTACATAAGGTACACAGTTGTGTGAGTTTCAGAACATTCAGTCTGTAATGATTACCACAATATAATTGTAGAACATTCTCACCACCCCAAAAGCAATGCCATACCCATTGGCAGCCACTCTCTGTCCCTATTCCTTCTAATCTCACCAGAGTCCAGCCACCACTAATACTGCATTAGGTGCTTTGTTCACTTCTGGGACAAAATACTCAGCACCCCCACTTTAAGGAGGGGAGGTTAATTTTATCTCACTTCATTACAAAATTCTAAGTAACATATATGGCTTTCTTTTGGCAGGTGGAGCTCAAAATTCCAGCCTCACTTTCTACTTCAGAGTTGGCTGGGTCAGTACCCGGCTCGAGGAGAACAGAGGAGGGAAAAAGCACGTTGGTGACCTTAGAGAGGAGCATGGCACACGGTTGGGATGGCAGTCTCTGCTCCTGCTTGGTACAAGGTAGAAAGGAAGGGCATGGCAGAGGAAAGTTGTGCAACCCATGGCTTCCAGGAAGCAGGGGCAGAGGAGCGGAGCCAGGGATGAGAATTCACCCTTCCAGGCCACCCTCCCACTGGCCCACCTCTGACCAGGCCTCCCCTCTTCATGTGTGTTTGGCTGGAAACTCATTGAGGGGTGAATCCACGGAGGAGCATAGTGCCCACACTATCACTTTCCAAATACAGGAGATTTCTCAGAGACATTTCAGATCTGATCTCTATCAAATGTAGTCACAGCTTGTGCCAGTTTGCTTATTCTGGGCATTTTATGCAACAGAACCGTGCAATATGTGGTTCCTTCTGGCTAGTTTCTTTCATTTAGCATAATAGTTTCCAGGTACATCTGTATTGTACAACAGGCACAGGCTACTCCCAGTCCATGACCGCATGCATCCCTGGACAGCTGGT
The DNA here is from genome assembly GCF_000260255.1 of Octodon degus. NCBI lineage: Eukaryota > Metazoa > Chordata > Mammalia > Rodentia > Octodontidae > Octodon > Octodon degus. The sequence goes on along the minus strand of NW_004524692.1, from coordinate 334,653 downwards.
CCTGTAGCCCCACACAGTGGTAAATTTAACACTGTCATGTGATTTTTACCAATATATTTCATCACTGCCTTGTGTGATGCTGAGTGTGGACTTCCCAGTTGACAGTGACAGCGTTAGGGTTGGCAGTTCTTCCCCAGCCATACACCATCAGTGGGACTGAAACCCCAGTGCATCAGACATCACAGGCTCTGGGTGACCCAGGGGGAAAAGACACAGACTGCGGATAATTTGTGTATCAACCTACTGACCTGGTGTGTGCGTAGGAAGATAGATGTTTATTGTTATTAAGCAGATGTGTAAGATTTTGATTTGATTATTAATCTGGGGCTTGTGTCACTCTACAAAATAATTTAGTAAGTTAAATAAAAGAGTAAGTTTTGTTACCTTTGTGCCCTAACTCTATGTGGCCCAAGACAATTTCTCTTCACTTGGTGAGGCCCAGACAAATGAAAAGGTTGGACACCCAATGTAGAATGGTTGATCCTTCAGTCTCTTTGTTACCCCTCAATGCTCAGAGCTTTCTTTTTTTTTTTTTTGGTGATCAGACAATTTTATTTATTTATTTTTTATGTATTTAGTACAAGGTCTATAGGGTCTCACTACATAGATTGGACTTGTAGTGATTCTCCTGTTTTCAGCCTCCCAAGTGCTAGGCTTACAGGCCTGTGCCACCATGCCCAGTGTCAATATTTTTTATTTATTTAAAATTTCCATAATTTAAAATTTCCATAATTTTATTGAGAGACAAATAGCAATGAGACATTTTCAAACCAAACTGGTAGGACAGTAACAATAATTAACACATTGCATACTCTCTTCCTAGTGGTTATTTGCTGTACAAGATGCAGACACAATATCCTATTTACAAACACTATTACAACAAATCCTTCTATTCATTAAGAGAGTTTAACTATATATCTATCCTAACCATTTTGAATACACAGATACAAAATGGACATTCATCTGTATCCCCTTTTTTGTTTAGTTCTTTCATTTGAATATTATAGGTGTGTTAACTCAGCAAAATATTCTAAAAGAATCCAGTGGTCCATAATAGTATTGGGTCTTCCGCTTCACTGACAGTGTCAGAAATTGTTGACAAGAGTCCTCTACAGCTGAACATAACAGCATGGCTTTACTTCTTATGCTTCATTTTTATACTTTCCTGCTGGATGGTTAAGACTAAGATAAAGCAAGACCTATGCAAAGAGAGTTGTAGCTTTTGGATCTGATAAGGGCAGTCAAATCCCCTCAGGATTTATCCTGAGATCCTATACCTCAGCTTGTAGATCCTTTGTCAGTGTGAGCCATGTGGATGAGTCACGGCCATTGCTTGGCCAATGTGCTCTCTGTGAAAGCCTGAGCAAATGTTTTCTCTCCATGTGGCTCTCCTTAGGCACACTCTACATCATCGATCACTTTCCTCTTTGGCCCCATAATCTTCTTGATCAGAAAATTTGGGACACTACCGAGTTACATGATGTTACAGTACAGGTTCTCATATGTCCTGAGTCTTAATTGACTTTGGAAGGCTAGGGCCAAAATGTTGGCTTTCCTTGCAGCCCTCCTTTTTCTCTAATTGTGGTCTGCAAACTTAGGTTGTTAACCCTCCGGAAGAAGAGCAGCTTATTGTTATTACCATACAACCTAGGCTGTTAAGCTTAACCTCACTATCTGTCTGAATATCAAACATCTTAGGCATAACATGGAGCAGGTATTTTTCATCAAGTATTGATATGTTGAAATTTAAGTCCCTACAGAATATGATAAAAACATTTAAAGAATTAAAATATATTTTAAAAATAGGCATAAAGAATTATATAATTCTTATGTTTTCACGTAAGTCCAGAAATCTAACCATATACAGCCTTGAAGCAGGACAGAGCTTTCACACTGAGCTACGTTCACAACCATTTCTTTCTTTATTTTGTTTTTTTTTCTTATTTTTATATATTTTGAGACAGGCTCTCTTTAAATGGCTAAGTTGCCCAAACTGGCTTTAAATTGGGACCCTTATGCCTCAGCCTTCGGGAGTGCTGGGATTCCAGTTGTGCACTGCTACATGTAACTTCAATCCTTTGGGTTTTTTTTTTTAAATTGTTAAATCACAGATAGCCACATTGTGTTTACCTGCTCATCAGTTAACAGACATTCACATTATCTCTATTTTTCTACTATTACAAATAATGTTGCCATGAATATTCATGCCAAAGATTTTTATTTTTATTTTTAGGGCAGGGTCTACAGGGTGTTCAGGGTCTCACTACTAGATTGGACTCCTAGTGATCCGCCTGTTTACAGCCTTCCAAGAGCTGAGGTTACAGGTGCGTGCCACCACACCCAGTCTCAATTGCCTTCTCAGTGTGCACCCCGGGGTGAGGCTGGCATGGTAGGCCCAGAGATCAAACCCCTGGGCCCTGCACCTGCTTGCAGGCATTTTAATCCACTAAGATATTTGGCTGGCCCTCATGCCAAAGATTTTGGATGGACATATATTTTTCTTTTTCTTTAGTACCATAGCTAGGAATTTTTTGAGAAACTATTAAACTATTTTCCAAGGAGTTATGTAGTTTTATGTTTCTACCAGTGATGTAAGAGGGCTGCAAGTTCTTCCCTTCCTGCTAACATTTGTTATGATCTGTCTTTTGGTTACAACCATGCTAGTGAGTGTGAAATGGTATTTCATTGTGATTTTGATTTGCATTTCCTTAATGACTAATGATGGATTGGTGATGCTGAGTTCTTACTCATGTGAGCATTTGCCATCTGTTTACCTTTTTTTTTTTTTTTGAAAAGTATCTATTTAAAGACATGCATTTTTAATTTGGGTGATCTGTCATTTTAATATTGAATGGGAGTGGTTTTTTATAAAGCATTTTTGAGCTTGATATTAAGATATGTTCTGTAATTCTGGTGCTGTGGAGATTGAGGCAGGAGGAATACAGGTTCTAGACCAGCTTGGGCTATGCGCTTGATCTTAGTCAAAAGGCTGAGATGCAATTCCAGCTCAGGCTGGACAGCATGAGCTCCTCTCATAAACCATACAAAAATTTTGAGTTCAAGTCTCTTGCCAAATACATAGTTTGCAGCTGGACATGATGTCATGCTTGTCATGCCGGCACTCAGAAGGCTGAAGCAGGAGGATTACTGCAAGTTCAGGCCCAGCCTGGGCTACAGAGTGAGCTCAAGGCCAACCTGAACTGCATAGTGAAATCCTGTCTCAAAAACAAAAACAAAAACAAAAAACAACCAAACAAACAAAAAACCCCTCCAAATACATAATTTGCAAATACTCCCTCACTTTATAGGTTATCTTTTTACTTTTTTTTTTTTTTTCACGTTTTCTGGCTACATTTATTCAATGGAAAATAAAGTCCTCCAACTTTACTGCGGTGGCTGACCACGTCCACGACCAAATCCGCCTCTAAACTGGAATTCAGTGGCTGAACCGGCCCCGGCCTCAGCCTTCTTGTCGGCACCAGCGGGCACTGCGCTGCGTCTGTAGGCATCCCTGTCGGCTTCCCCGCGCGTGAGCCTCATGGGCCGCTTGCCCTCCACACCTTTGGGCCAGGGTCTGCCAGTCTCAGGCCGGCTGCGGCGAAGAGTGGCAGGCACAATCTCAGGGGGCAGGTGGAGGTAGTCACGGAGATACTGGATGCCCTCGTTCGTAAGGTACCAGTAGAAGTGTCTCCAGGCAAACTGTTCCTTCACGTAACCTCGGGACTTGAGAGACTGCATGGCTTTCATGACGTGAAGGTTGGGCACATTCTTGTCTGCCAGCTCCGGGTGCTTGGGCATGTGGACGTCTTTCTTGGCCACCATCACCCCCTCCTTGAAAAGGAGCTCATAAATGGCGATCCGGTTCTTCTTGGGCATCAACATCGCGGTGGCTGCATGGTCCGAGGTCGAGGCTGGAAAGGGCTCTTTTTACTTTCTTGATGGTGTTATTTGAAGAAAAAACATTTTGACCATTAAGTCCAGTTTGTCATTTCTCTTCAACCTGTCAAAATCTAAAGATACCTTGTCCATTATAACTGTTGTTTTTCCTTCTGGAATAGGTGCAACTCACATGTTAGTTCTGGAAAAATTCTCCAAGTCTACTATATCTTCCTTCATGATCTCTCTGTTTCTCTATCTGTGTCTGTGTCTCTCTGTCTCTGTCTCTGTCTCTGTCTCTGTCTCTGTCTCTGTCTCTTTCTCTATGTGTGTCTCTGTGTCTCTGTCTCTGTGTCTCTGTCTGTCTCTTTGTCTCTCTCTGTGTCTCTGTCTCTGTCTGTCTCTGGCTGTCTCTCTCTCTCTCTCTCTCTCTCTCTCTCTCTCTCTCTCTCTCTCTCTCAAATGCCCCTTATATTTATTTGAACATCTGGGGTTTTATTTTGGGTTTCCATGGTCACCAACCTCTGCTTTAATTTCTCCGATTTTTAGTTGACTGCCTCCACTCCTTCAGTGCTAGGGCATTGAACCTGGGACCTCATATCCACAAAGGGCTCCTTCTGCCCCAGACAACATACCCCAACCAAGGTTTCTCTTAAGACACCAGAAAATGATGTTGCTTTTGTCCTTATATGTGCTGTACTTGAGTGCTTGTAAGTACTCCTTTCTTTTTTTTCCATAATTTTATTGAGAAATAAATAGCAATGAGACAGTTTCAAATCAAATTGGTAGGAGAGTTCTAATAATTAACACTTTGCATACTGCCTTCCTAGTGGTTATTTGTTGTACAAGATGCAGACATGATATCTTATTTACAAACACTGTTAGAACAAATCCTTCTATTCATTGAATTAAGAGAATATAGCTATATATCTATCCTAAGAATTTTGAACACAGATAAAAATGGACAATCATCTGTATCCTCTTTTTTGTTTAGTTCTGTCATTTGAATATTATAGCTGTGTTAATTCTTTCTTTATATTTGAAGTCTTAGCTTCTCTCCCTTTCCCATCCCCTTCTCTCTCTTTTCCTCACTTTGATGGAGTGACAGTCTCACTCTGTTGCTGGTGCTAGCATCAAACTCACAGACTCAAGTGAGCCCTCCTGCCTCAGTCTTCCCAGTACTTGGGGCTGCACATATCCACTATCACACCTGGGAAAATTTTAGCATACATCTTCAGCAGCTCCTTTTATAAGACAGGTATTTCATTTCTTCTAACAGATGTTTCTTGCCCTGGTAGCTAGACAGAAAACATTTAGCTCTCTGTAGCCCAGTTCTGCTCAAGCCATTCGTGTGGCAGCAGCCTCACAGTGGTGGAAGGGAAGGTGGTCTTCCTTCCTGTGTGTGAGGAGAGGGTGTGGATGATGGGGGATTGCCAGGGCCCTGCAAGGGGCCTCCTTGTTCCCTGTTATTGTCATGTTCTCCCAGCTCTGGGACCAGAAGAACCTGATCCATCAGTCCCATCCTGCTTAGCCTTGTAGGGCTAGGTTACTCAGGCAACTTTCCCCAGGGTTTCAGGCTCCTACAGTGGTCACTGGCTTTCTGATCCCCCTCTGGAGCTCTCTAGCTCTGGTTTCCCATGCTCCTCTTCAGGGTATTGTGGAGGAAGTTTGCAAAGATCCCACAATATCCAAATCTTCACTTGAGTCTGCTGCTCACAAGCCTCCAAAACCATTAGAATTGGGAGAGGTGATGGGACAGGAAGTAGAGTATAAGGAGAACTGAATTCAAATCACTGTTTCCCAGAACTCTGTCATTGGTTGAACCACCTCCATTTTAATTTGATGTGCTTTAATCTGATCTGTGTCTCTGCCTCCCCAAGAAGAGTGTGGCCTCTTAGCCTGAGCTAGGGCCATGGTTGTTTATGTAGCCCCAGCTCCCGGAACACTGCATGGGGCATGATGGAGTTTCACTAACTATATTTGGAATGAGTGACTGCAAATGTGAAGCTTCAATGAATGGCTTGCTCAGGTCTCAGGAGAAGCATTTACATTTTCGCATTCAAACAGAGCCTCTGATTCTGATAATTGAGATAAAGAGGATTTTAGTGGAAGGACACTGACCGCGTAAAAGTGGAGGAAAGCATAGGGAACTAGGTTTGGAAGTGGGTGGGAAGCAGGGCATTCTTGAGAGCCAGAAATCTAGCAGTCAGGATTGGCAACACAGCAGGAGCATCCTGGTCAAAGTTATATTCCTGCATCTCCTCAAGGTCCTCCAGTCCTTTTTTTGTGTATTGCCTTCACACTGCTCATTCAAGATCAAAGTCCTAGAGAGATACTGTACAAGTTGTACCACTGTATGCAGCTGTGGCCAGAAAATAGCATGTGTGCCCAAAGTATTTTCAGGTCTCTGGCCCCTTTCTACCCACTTCTTCTTAAAGATGGAAGAGTTCTGTCACCACATCTGATGCTGGGGTAAGGAACTAGGAGGTATAGCTGTTGCCAGGTCCCAGGGAGGATTTAGTTTATGCTCTCTGTCCTTCATGGGAGTCTGGCTCAGAAGCAAAGCTCTACCTCCAAAGGCACATTCAGTTGTGAACTCATTTCTGTGGGAAGCTGAAATCCCCAGAATTGACTTTAAGGGGAGGCAGGTGAGTCCCTGGGGTCTGAGGTTCAACCTTAACTCCTGTTCTCCTCTCTTAAAAATCAGTATGGGGAGTGGCATTTGGGGCTTAGCAACCTCAGCAGGCCTGTGTGAGTTGGTGTGAAAGCCTCATCATGATAGGTAGGTTTCTAAACAATTTTCTTAGTTATTTGCTGTTATAACAAAATAACATACAGCACATGGCTCGTAAACCATAGACTCTGTCTTGCAGTCTTAGGATCTCGGGAATCCTAGATTTGTACGCTGAGGACCTACTTCTCATATATTGCCATTTTCTCATATTCACCTCACATAGGAGGCAGTGAGGGGCTTTTCTAGGACTTTTATTATAAAGGCTCTAATGCCACCCATGAGTGCTCTAATTCACAAACTAATCACTTCTGAAAAACCGTGCCTCCTTATGCTATCACAAAGGTGGCTAGCTTCAACATATGAATTTAAAGAGGGGGGTATAAAATATTCAGACCATAGCGTTTATCTTTATATGTGAATATTTATTGAGTTCTGTATCAGCCATCTTTCTGTTGCTGGTATAAAGTAGCTGATGTATTCAGCATAAAGGACACAAGGTTGGCTTTTGGCTCATGGATTAGAAGTGTCAGCCCATGCATAGTTGAGTGGCTCCAAGGCAGATTTGGTCTGGTGTAGGAAGGCTGCTCTTCTTATGAGAGCTCAGAAAGAAGGGAAAAGAGCCAGAGCCAGAGAGTGAGAGAGTGAGACCGAGTGTGACAAGGGGAGAAGGGCCAGGTATACAACATACCCTTTTGAGTTATGGCTCCATCTCCTCAGGCACATTCATCTGTGAACCCATTAATAGATGAACCCATGGATGAAGTTTGCTCTCTCCATGACTCAGTCACCTTACAAGTGCTTTACCTCTGAACATGTAGCAATTTCAGGAGATGTTTTCTTCTTAATCCCTCTTATAGTCTAGTGGGAGAAAACCACTAAAGTAAATATATATTGCAGAGTGGTATAGTACTATAGACATGGTAAGTAGAGGGTGTTGTGACAAAAACACAGTATAGGGGACTGGAGAAATAGGCCAGACTGGGTCTAAGCACCTGCCTGGCAAATGCAAGGACCTGCGTTCAATCTCTGGTACTACATGCCATGCAGGCCCCCAAACTCCAGGTGCTCCATGCCAGCTACTGAAATTGGGCAAGGTAGCATATGCTTGTAATCCCAGCACTGGGGAGGCAGACACAGGAAAATCATTATGAGTCTGAGCTGTGTAGAGAGCCTGTATCAAATAAATAAAAAAATAAAAGATTAAGAATTAAAAAAACCCCACAATATAGGTGGGGGACTAATGAAAAGCTTTTTTTGGGTAAGACACACAACTAAACCTGAGTAAGGGGCAGATATGCCTGGCAAAATGTTCATCCTCAGATATTTATTTCATGGCCTAAAGTTCTGTGGTGACTCATGGTTTTTACCTGTAAATGGTGTTTATGTGTGGGTGGAGAAGGTCATTGTGGGTGGAGAGAGGCATTGTGGGTTGAGGGGGCATTGTAGGTGGAAAGCAGAATTGTGGGTGGAGAGGGCCATTGTGGGTGGAGAGAGGCATTTTGTTGATATCATTGCAGTGATTCTCAGAATTGATACTGCAATTGAATGCACTGAGGCAGAGATGCTAAGTGCTTGTAGCATGCAAATTAATTCTGTAGAACAAAACTGGTACTGATTAGGATGCCAACAGCATCAGCAGCAGTGACACCTAAAGGTTGAGACACTGCCACAGCAGCTAACCACATCAGAAGTGGGCCTTCTACCACAACAGTTGACTCAGAAGTTTGGGGATGCAGCAGGGTCTGTTCATGCACAAAATAGAGTGGCTGCTAAGGTATCTATAACATGGAGTGGGAGAGGTGGATCTTCCAAGGAAATTAGTGGTGATGCCTGTAGAAGAGGGGGCCTACTACCCAGTGGGTGGAGCAGCAGGTTATCATCTCTGGGGAGCAGGGCCTTTGTGTAGGAGAAGCTGCTCAGGCAAGCACAGCCTTGTCAAGGATTTGAGACTTTTACAAGTGTCCTGGGGGACCACTGACAGCTTTTAAACTATGGAGGAGCTGACTAAAATCTATCCCAAATGTTAGAGATTCTATGCACTTAGGTTTTGTGGTCATTTTGCCCAGACCTTCCTCCATGAAGAAACACTGTTCTTTGCCTCTCTCACCTTCTCCTTTCTTAAAGTTTTTTTTTTTTTTTTTTAAAGCAGTACTAAAGATTGAACTAATGACATTCACACTGAGCAACATCCCCACCCCTTTTGTTTATTTTTAAATTTGAAAGCCTCAGGGGCTGAAGGGGCTGGAGGTTCAGTCCCCAGGCCTGCTGTGCTGGCCCCGCCCCCATGGCACACTGAGATGGCAATTAAGACTGGGTGTGGTGGTGCGTGCCTGTAACCCCAGCTCTTGGGAGGCTGTAAACAGGTGGATCACTATGAATCCGATCTAGTAGTGAGACCCTGAACACCCTGTAAACCCTTCCCTAAAAAATACAAAAATAAATAAATTTGAGAGAAAGTAGAGTCTCACTAAACTGCTAGCTGGCCCGGGTTGGGCTCTAACTTGCAGTCCTCCTGCCTCAACCTCCTAGAATTCTGGAATGCGGTTGTGTGCCACCATGCCTGACTCTTACAGCTTTGGAATGCATCGGCGCCACTGTTCTCTAACTACAGGTAAAGAAAAAAAAAAAGGCAGAATCATACTCTGGGAAAGCAGGATTTCTCCACTGGCCTCTGACAAGTACAGATCTCTGAAATGCATCAAGTTCCAGCATTTGCTTTGTGGTCTGGAGAAGAGTTGGAACTGAGCAAGTGTTCTTATACCAGAATGTCATCAGTTTCATAAAATTAACTACCCAGTGGAAAAACCTCTCTCCATCTCAGCTATGATTGGGCCGTTATGGTCAGGGCAGGGGCATTTCCAGCATAGCTTTGCAAATTTCATTAGTAGTGGCTGTTTCCGCCTCCTTCCAGGTCATTAATGAGTTTGTTAAATGAGGACAGTTCCAGTGCCAGCCTCCATGTGCCCCAGAGGGCCTTCTCTTCCGGCCAGATACAGTCCGCACCAGCATTCCACTGTGCTGAGAGTGTTTAGAAATGAGTCAATTTAATTCAGAGCACAACTTTTGTGGACGTGGTTGTCAAATGCATTATGGATGCCCGTGTCATGTTGCTCCAGTCCTACTACTTGCTTAGTCTGCCATTTGGTTTCTTTTACTTGCCTTCTATTGCTATTTTCTTCATAGGTATTTAAAAATATTGTGACTAATAAAATACACTTGGCCTACATGCTACCATTTTAACTATTTTACAGTGGGATTGAGTTTTTCATCTTGCAAAACTGAAACTCAGCTCGTTAAGCCACGTCCATCTCTTTCTTCTCGCAGATCCTAGCAACCATGATGTGGCTTTCAGTCTCTGAATTTTGAGCAATGTGTAAGTGGAATCAGACTCTCTCT
>NW_004524692.1:321994-323556 GCF_000260255.1 Octodon degus | reverse complement strand
GAGCCATCTCCCTAACCCCGCATGGAAGCTTTAAATTGCAATTTCTTCTTCTAGCAGTCTTTATTTCTTAAGGAATTGTCTTTTTCTCTTAAACTTGTTAGCAAAAAAGAAGAAAAAAGAATAAAAACAACAAGGAAACTACCATTAGAGATGGAGAGAGGGGAAGGAAAGGGAGGGAAGTGGGATGAAAACAATAGACGAGATCGGGCGCGTTCAGGGTGGTATGGCCATAGACTGAAAACAATAGAATTGAAGGGAAAATGATGAAATAGAACTTCTGCAAATAGGAAGGGAACCAAGAGTCAGGGAGTGCGGAGGGAGAGGAAGTGAATCACAAAGAATGAAGATGTGCCACACATGTGCCAAGTCCATGTGGGAATTGTGCTCATTGTTGCTGCGAACCTGTGCTAATAAAATGTTGGTTTAAAAAGCCACCATTAGTGTATGCCTGCCGTTCTTTCTCTCTATCATCCAGTTCTGCTCTTTCACCTTGATTAGGGTTGGCATTTTTGAATCCTCACTGTTGGGACTGATTTCCACAGAATGAATAAAACATCCTAGTAACAGCTCAACATCAGAAGAAAAAATAATGATAGGGGTTTGGCACATCATTTGGAAGAATTTAAGAAGTGGTGAGGCTTAGCAGAAGTTGGCTGTAGTAATGACAATTCACATTGCACAATTCTTCAATCATCTTTCCTTCTCAGTCCTTGTGTAGACAGTGCTGTTATTCCCACTTCGCAGATAAGAAAATTGGGACTGAGAGAGATATCTTTCTCTGCTTCACAAGTCGGCATGCATGCAAACACCATAGACACCTTACTGTTCTGAGCCAGACATCCAAAAAGCTGTTTTCAAATTCTACAAAATGAGTAGATTGCCTCTTTTTTTTTACCATATTCTTTTTATTCTGCCCTGTGCCAAGCCACAAGATTGATAACCACTTTGTCACCACAGACAGACATTGTGTGACACATTTTGCATATGTTATTTCATGAATCCACGCCTCCCTGGGCAATACAGCCCGAGGATCAAAGAGCTTAAATATTTTTTGCTCAGGGTTATAGTTCTAGGAAGTAATAGGATGAAATACTGTACCGAGTTTGTCTGGTTCCAGAGATTCCCCACTGTCAAGAGTGTGAATCTGGACCCACCCAAAAGGCTCCAGTGTGGAAGACCTGGTGCCCAGCTGATGGCGCTGGTGGAAGGTGGTGGAAGTTGTAGGGAGTTGGGAGGACCTACATCACCTGGGAATCCTGTCTTTGAAAGAGGTATCTTGTCCCCAGCCTCTTCACTCTCTGCTTTTGGCCACCATAGATGAGCAGCTGTGCCCCTCACCCATGATGATTTGCCAAAGCAAGAGGGCCAAGCACCGGTGGACTGGAACCCCAGAAACCGTGAGCCCAAATCCATTTTTTCTTCTTTAATTAATTCTCTCAGGTAGTTTGTCACAGTAGTGGAAAGAGGACTCACATACTCAACATCATCCAATCTTCTCAGGATAAGCTACACTCTGCTTGGATTGCCTTCATTATAAAGTAATTTAAACATTCCTGTTATTG
>NW_004524692.1:315588-321534 GCF_000260255.1 Octodon degus | reverse complement strand
TTGATATGGCTGCATTTTAGAAGAAATCAAGATAAACATGCAGGGTTTGTTCTCTTACCTACAAGAAGGTCAGAGCAAGCAGTGCAGAACTGGGGCAGCAGTAACCACAATGCCTTCAGACCTGGAGACTGCCTTTTCCACCCTTCTATCACCAGAGCATCGGTGACATCTTCAAAGAAATTCACTGGCCCAAAATGGCGGCTGAGGGTCCAGCCATCATGGCCACATAAGATAGAGGAAAGGAAAAAAGAATAGAAGGACAGATAGGACACAACTCTAGAGATCAGGATTTTCTCTATGAATCTTATTTATGCTTCCACTTATATCTCATTAGGCAGACTTTAGTCACAGGACTCAGCCTAGCAACACGATGGGCTGGGAAATGTATTTTAAAAGTTGTTTTCATTTTACTCTATTTAGAATTCTTTTACTGAAGAAGAAGGAAAAGGGGATGATAATTTGCAGTCTCTGTCTCCAACAAAAAAATTGGTACTGATTGGTGGCTTAGAACAGTTCTGTTACTTAGGGTCTAGGTTGCCTCTGAGGCTGGACAGGGCTTTAGGAAAGGTGGAAGCACAGGGCTCTGGTGTCTCTGCTTGTGTCTTAAAACTATCGGAGCTGCAAAGGGTGCTGCCCTCCCCTTCACTGCCCTACGAGCTACTGCGAGGAGAAGCAATTTTAGTGCATCCAAAACAGGACAGAAGGAAGATACCCTACAAACAGGAGTGGGTGCTACAAACACAAGCTGTGTGTGTGTCCTGCAGTCTGCTGGCCAGCTGTGCCACCACACAGATTTGCCAGTGTGTTCAGGAGACCACGGGGAGTGGGGAGCTCTTGTTCCCTTGTACATATCACACGGCTGTGCACAATCCATGCACATGGTATGTGTCAGAATTTGTGTGTGTGGTTATTTATTATTTATTTATTTATTTATTTGGTACAGAGTCTTGTTACATAGCTCAGACTCACAGCGATCCTCCTGTCTCAGCCTCCCCAGTGCTGGGATTACAGGGGTATACCACCACACCTTGTTTCAGTAGCTGGTTTGGAGCCAGACCTGCCCTGCATGAAGTACTAGGGATTGAACTTGGGTCCTTGCGCTTGCCAGGCAAGCACTTAGACCACCAACCTATCTCTCCAGCCCAGAACTTGTTTTTTTTTTTTTTTTTTTTTCGGAAATGGGGACTGAACTCAGTCCTTTGCACTTGCTAGGGAAGCGCTTATTCCACTGGACCATCTCTCTGGCCCCAAGGACTTGTGTTTTGATTTCATCAGATTTAATCACACACAACAGGTCCCACAGGCAATCATGATTGTGGATCCACTGGCCTTTCTAGCCTTGTTTTTTGAGCAAGCATCTGGATTTTTCTGACATGTTCGCTTTGGAAATTCTGTACTCCAAAAGCCTTCCAAGGACACTTCTGCTTCTCAGGTCCTGTGTCTGGCTATCTGGTGCTCCTTGCTCTGCCAAAAGATGGGTTCATTTCGCTTGCATGTTCCTCCAGCCTGTGCGTCAGCAGATGGGGGAGAAAAGCTTGTTGACAGGAATCGCTATTCACCATACAACACAACTGAGTTGAAAAAAACCACCAGTTTTTTTCACTATAAAACTGACATCAGAATCTGCTTGGTAAGGTCACTGTACCGTGAGGTTGAGTTTTATGTGTTTTGTTTTTCTTCACTGGCTAAAATCCTTGGAGGGAACCAAGAAGCAGTAGAAAAGCAGTGTCCACCCTGCACCCGCCACCTGTGAGTGGTGGCCTGGGCAGCTGGTAATTGGGCCTCATGAACATTTGCACACGATGTGGGCTTCAGTAATATTTTTCAGGACTGGGATGTGCCAGGTTTGAGCACCAACTTCACAGGCAATGAAGCAGAAGCAGATGTGTATGTTTCTTACTTAATTAATAAACTTGGTCTTGTGTTATTTGATTGTAGTGTTAAAATAAAGTATTTAAAAATAAAGAATGTGCCATTACTTATGTATCTACAGCTGTATACATAAATACATGTGTGTAGTATATATTTTGTAGGTAGCCCTAGATAGTTCCTTTTCACTCAGTGTAGCTTGGGATTGACACCCATACCTCAGATGCTAAAGTCCTTTTCAAGAGACCTGAGCTTTAAGGGAGCCATCCCACCAGTGGGTCCACACTCAGGGAAGCTGACCCTTCACACAGGCCTGGCTGTCCTATGCCCCACCCCCTGGGTGAGTCCCTGGCCACTGCTCCCTGAGGGACAGGTGCCTTGAGCACTCCTCCTTCTCCTGCTTAACATGGCCCTTCAACCTGTGGATGCCTTCCCCCTTTTGATCAGAGCCCCAACAGTAAAAGAAGCCACCTGAGGAATGTTCCCATGGAATCCTGCCTTTTGTGTTCCCTCTCACTGGGTGCCCATTTCCTGGAGATTTTGTGGAGAGCAACTTAACTGCCTTCTTTTCCAGTGACCACCGGTATTGTACTTTCTCTATCACCATCTGACCTTTCCTTCCTGTCACCAGCCCCTGAGATAGGAGAGGAGTCAGGGCCATGGGAGCCCTAGCAAGACATCACTTTATGAAGCGATGCCAGACTCCGAAGCACTCTGAACTGCCAGGATCCCCGCTTGCAGTTCCTGTGGGAAAGACATTCTCTGTGGTTCACCCTCATGGATATCTTGTGACATCTGAATTCTATGCTGTTCTGAAGTCAAGGGCAGCCTGTGTGCCTGGCATGCCCTGCTGTAGGGAACATCAAACATTAGACTAGATTTTAAAAAGAAAAGACCTGTTCCTGTGGGCATGAGCTCTGTGGCTCAATTCCAAAGTCTTTGTGGTATGAAGCAGTGTGTCAAAGCCTGGCTATGCTTTAGAGTTACCTGGGAAGCTTATTAAAAATGTGGATCTTAGGTTTCACTCTAGGATGGCCCGATTCAGAGGGAATAGAATGGAGGACAGACATCTGCACTTCAGAGAGCTTCCTTGGGTGATTTAGAGGTCATCTGTACATGGAGAGAGTGACTGTGTGAACAGAGGGTACGCATCTGTGCATGGCATTATGGAAATGTGCTCGCTCTGATCCAGAGGATCACATCTGAAGGCTGAAACCTAGGCACACAGAATGTACTTGGACAAATCAATGGGCTCCGTGGAGAGCCAGGCGTCTTTAAGATGTTGAACTTCTCAATCAATTTAGGTTACACAGCACATGAAGTCACTTGTCAAGAGAAGAGAGCAAAAGGAGATAAAATAGACTGGGAGTTGGCAACAATTTTGCTAGGTAGTTTGGGAAATTTGGGGCTTGAGGATCTTGGTGGGCTATGGGAGGATTTTACGCAGTTAGGAGAAAGCAGGTTCTGTATATTTGTGACATGGTTGTCCTTCTTACAATAGTATCTAAGCCTTCACAGAAGACCTATGTACATTCTCAATATTGTTGAATGTGGGTTTCTGCTCATTTTGGATGTGGCACTGCTGAAAGGCAGCCCAGTATTATTCGGGTTACAGATGTAAAAATACTACTCACGCAAGATCATGGACTCAAACATATTTGTCATATTGCGTATGGTCAACAAGAAATGGTAGCCATTACTAGGTTAGCATAGTTATGAAGTGTTGTGTATTGTACTGTGTGGTCTGCTTGTACTGACAATGCCAAAAAGGAAAAATGAGCGCATCATTTCTGTGCTCCAGAAAGTCTATATATACAATTCAGACATTGCCAGGTGGGTGACTGTGTAAATTTCCAGTGGAAGTCTATGAAGATTAGAACCATGTATTTGAGAACCTGCCAGATGGAAGTATCTTAGCTGGGCAAGACCTTCAAGAGCATTCATCTCATTTTCCACATTATGCTGTTGAAGAACTGAGGCCCACAGAGGGAAAGAACTTAGAACATTTGGTGAAATGTCACAATTTTGTTAAGTAACTGATAATGTGACCATCATGTCTGAGTCCCTTGCTAGAAATTATCACAACATAAAGCCTTCTTAATAGATCAAACGTAAGATGTCATTGCTGAAGTTTACATAAGCATTGTCTGGTTCAAATTGCTTACTTGACTAATGAAGTACCATGGGCATGTTTTATTTTGTTTACTGCTGAGTCATAGCTTAAAGGTGACTGCATTAAGCAATATTTGGGATTAAGGTCTGGAAAATGATAAAACAGCAATTTTGTATGTTTTTTTTCTTCACAGAACAGTATTTATAAACTGCTGCTCAAATACATTCTTGCCTTTTTCTCTACCTTCTAAAATCTTTTTAAAAAAATTGGCCAAGTAGCTACAAATCAAGTGGAATAGATGAAGGCAAACAGTATACAGACTGTAGATGTGTCTCTACATATACAAAGACTGTGTGTGTAAGTTAGAATGTATTTGACGGGAAGTAACACTGTTCCTAACAATAATTTTAGCAACAAATTTGTATTGTTATTCCCTGGAGAAAGAAGCCTGGAGATCGGAGATTCCAGGTTGGATGTCTTGGCTCAATTTATCCTTAGTGGTCCAGGCTTTTGAAAATCCTTCTGCTGCACCATCCTCATATGCGCCGTGGTCCACAGGCTGCTAAACTGACATGGCTGCCTCACCCTAAGCATCAAGCTTTATATGCTGACATTCAAGAAAGGGAACAGTGCAGCAGATGGCCTCACTATTGTTTTGTTTATCACAGAGCAAAATCCTCAAATATATAGCACCTGTGAATTTTGCCAGTTTTCATTGGCTAGATCTGTGTCGCGTAGTCACCAATTCCCAGTCAAGAGAAATGGCTCAGATCAGGCATAGTTCACTCCTAGGTCTAAAGGAGGGCCCTTCTGTCTTGGCGATGTGGATACTCAAACTGAAATGCCATAAACAAGGGAAACAAGAGGAGAGCCACATAATAGGGGAGACATAAAGACCTTGAAATTATTGGGGAGTTATATTTTGTTCTGTAAGTATTAAGTATATTGAAGATGAGACTACT
The DNA here is from genome assembly GCF_000260255.1 of Octodon degus. NCBI lineage: Eukaryota > Metazoa > Chordata > Mammalia > Rodentia > Octodontidae > Octodon > Octodon degus. Next base: position 316,590 of record NW_004524692.1, on the reverse strand, counting down.
TTTTAGATAGGTTAATAGTTCCACCAGTAGGGTTTAGAGTCTGACATACTAGGATTAAATCTCAGAACAACATGTCATTCCTGGTCTTTAGTTTTCCCATCTGTGTAATGAGAATAATAATAGCACTGATCTCACGGTTTTGAGGCCATTTCCTTTTCTTTTAAATAAAGGAATTAGGAAATATTGTATAATTATTAAGTACCTAATAGCAGTGTGAAGCAAATAGGAAGCACTCAATAAATCTTAGCTGCTCTTATCTTGGAAACTTTGGTGCTGGAAGTTAAAGTTCTGTTTTTTGTTATTCAAGTCAAAATTGCCTAAGTCCCTTCCCTATTCCCTCACTGTATTTTCTAAATGTAAAGCATGGTGTCTGGCAAAGCTGGGTCCTTTCCTTGGGCAGTTTCTCTGTTTTTGCCTACAAAATTTGGGCAGGATTTCGCTGGTGCTCCTTTCTAATTTTCAGACTGCTCCAGAGTGAATCCTATTTAATCAGCTTACTCAGGCCCAGAATCCATTTATTTGATCTCAAATTGGATGTTTGCCTCTCAGGTCCAAACTAAAGCAACAATGCAATTTACCTTATCTGCTTTACATTTCTGGCTCCCAGAGAGCACAATTGGCAAGCGCTCCCTCTCCCAGGACACCAGGGAACACAGCCCGATGAGCTATCCCTCCTGGCCTCAGGAAACTGAACTAATCTGGAAAATTTGGAAAATTTCAGAAGACAAACAAAATCATCGCCTCCATTCAGCCTGTCATATTGATGGGAGGGTGCACATGCTTGGAATCCAATCACAGCATTACAGATGCACCTGACAGGAAGCTGAACTCTTGGTAGGGTATGGAACATCATGGAACAGTCTGCTCAAGGCCCTTGGCCCCAGGGGCCCTTGATAAGCTTTGCCATAATCAATGGTCCAGATTTTACTGTGACCTTTGTATTTATTCCTTAGAGTTTCCTTGAGAGTTCTATAAATAAATAACATAACCCTGTGAAGGACT
>NW_004524692.1:305394-306373 GCF_000260255.1 Octodon degus | reverse complement strand
GGCTGTTGTGAAGCAAAGCCATTGACCCCAGTCTGTAAACACTGGGCTCTGAAAGCTTGGATGTGGACAGCTGTGGAGCAGAAAACAAATCTGCCTTCTGAGGGCCTCCTCTGCTTCCTCACAGCCACAGATTTGCTCCTGCCCCAGGGTGGATTTGATCACTGCCACTATCTTGCCTCTTCTTTCCCGCCCACTCAGGTTTGCTGTCTGACTCACTAGACGAAGAGGCCTGAGGCCAAGGAGACCTGGCAGTGACTGACTGAGGAATGATCTGAGAGCAGCAGAGATACATGACCCTAAAAATGATGTAATGCAGTGCCTGGATGTACTGCATCAAGTGATTTACCTGAGACCTTGAAGCAGCCCAACAGACGGAGAACCCCAGCTTCTCTTCCACTTTCTTCTTTACATTTCATACAGCTGCTGAAAAAGATGGGTGATGTAGGCTATGTAAAAATGTTCTGTAGTTTGCAAAGTATAAGTATATGATATATGTGTGAGTGTGTATATGAGTGTATTATAAGCAAAAGACGTGACTCAATATGTTAGAGAAAGAGCAGGCAATGCCTCTGGTTCTGAAAATGTAGGTTTAACATTCATGGCTCTGCCATCAGCAAACCATCTAACTTTCCTGAGAGCTCCAGCTGCCTTCCCTGTAAAACGTGATATCCTCATAGGATGGATGTGTGGCTCAGGCCTGGGATATGGGTGCTTCTCGGGAAACACTATGAGATGAATGAAGGCCGGAGAACCCACTTGCCCATGATACTTTTAGCTATCCTGTTTAGTTAGTAGGAAGTCCATTTTCACCCCAGCCCCTGGTCTGGCATATGACTATGGCTAGTGAATAAATACTTGTTGAATCCACACAGAGATGAAACTCTTGGTTTTCTAGGGAATTTGCCATTTTTAGCTCATAAATGAAACCAGGGCAGGGTGGCTGGGTATCCAGGGCCCTGAGGAGGAAATGTGAGTGCTC
>NW_004524692.1:304347-305294 GCF_000260255.1 Octodon degus | reverse complement strand
AAAAAATGCCCTTTTTTGATCTAGTATATTTTTCCTTGATTTGTCCTCTTTTTTCTTATTTTTATTGGATTGATCTCTCCCTATCTTTGTTTCAACTAGTTGTAATATAGTGACCGTGTCTCTATTCTTTTGATGATTATTCAAAAATATTAACATGGCTACTTAGCTGTAACTTCTTTTAGTTAAGGTGGCATTTGTACACTTTGTCACATGAGGGACAAAAGTTCATCTTCCGAGGTCAATTCATCTTCTCAATGCTAAGCTTGTTAGTTGTTTTGCCTGTGTACATTTCTCAAGTGTTTTGGGCTTTCTTGCAGGTTCAGCTTAAGTGAGAGTTCCTTTTTGTCTGGTGACCCTGTTTCCCTCCCCACCACCCAATCCCATCCTGTCCTGCTCACAGAGTCCAGACCAAGCCTTGCATAAGGGGCTCAGGCTGCGTCCCTGAAGCAACACCAAGAACATCACAGATGCAGTCACCAAGCCAGCAGGGGGTGGGAACCTTGTGCTGTGGTGACACTGTCCAATTCATCTAGGCCTTCTAATCACTGCATTTTATACAAGCCCTGCTCCATGGAGTAGTATGATGTGACCTTTGCTCAGCTCTCTTTCAAGGGTGATAGAGCTTGGCTTGAAGAAGTGACATAGGTACTGTTTGTTCTGTATCATGTAGGAAATTTAACAGGGGACACAGGGATGCCTCTGCCTCTTTCCTGATCCTCTTTACCTCCATTTGCTATCTCAGGTTTCTCTTCCGTCTTTGGCAGAAGGAGTTGTTTATCTTATGAGATTGAAGTCATGACATAGATTCTATCCCAAGTTTTACATTTCTTTCAGTCGTACATGTACTTGGTGACAATGAGCACACTGAAAATGTAATCTCACCAGGTCATACTTACTGAAAGTCCTTTATTTTTTAGTTTTGCTTTAGTATCATTATCATTATTATT
>NW_004524692.1:290287-292337 GCF_000260255.1 Octodon degus | reverse complement strand
AGCAAGTTTATCCAATATAAAATGAATTTTGTGGCATATGTTGTCTTACAGAGGAAGACAAGGCCACGAAAGCCACAGATGCGGTTGTTGTTAAAGATTTATTGTCATGTGCTTAGGCAGGAGCAGAATTTTGGGGGCAATTGAAGTTCAGAATCTAGTTCTGGGAAGAAATTAACTTTTATAAATAAAATACTTAACCTATTTTCTGGAAACTAAAATAGGATTAAGAGTTGTTCTGGCAAATTAATTACCCACCCATTTACCCAACCATCAGTCAAGTGTCTAGACCGTTAATCAACATTCACTTTTTATCTATTCTAATAATGATGATCAAATCAATCTATTTTCCTGTATAATTTCTCTACCTAGAGGGAATCTTTGGATTAGTCTTCTGGAGCTTTTGTTTCTTATAGTAAGACTACAACAATATTTTTTAAAAAATTAGGATTCAAATCAGGGTCTTTTCACTGATGTAGTTCATCAAAATTATTATTTTTTTATTTTAAGACAGGCTTTTATTGAGCCACTCAGTTATCTGTGCCAGCCTCAGATTTACCACCCTGCTACTTGTGCTCTGCAGCGTACTGGAGTCACCGGCATGCACCACCATGCCTAGATTCTTTGATGTTATCACTGAACCTCTGACATTCACTTCCCTCCCCTATGATCATCTTTCGAACAACGTTGAAAAACCTCTGTTCATCATGTACACTTCTGGCACTTTTATTCCCTCCACATTTTGCCTTGTTCAGTTGTGTGTCCATTGCTACCTTCTTTCCTTACCTGAATAGTGAGCTTTAACAAAAACACAAAGCCACAACAACAGAATTTGAAGGTACAGCATCTTGTGCATGTCTTTCATGTTTGTCTTTTCCTTGCCTCCTTCCCTGACCCCTGGCCCCAGGGTCCAGCTCAGTGATGACCCATAAGCAGGACTCCATGAATGCTGGGTGATAAAAAGGCTATTTCTTTGGAGGTATAGAGGATGAGCTAGGACTTGATCTTTTCTACCTGCCAGTGTCACAGGTCACTTTGGCCAGATCCAGGCCTGCAGGGAGCATGGCCTCCTAGAACCTCAGCTCCCACAGCCATGAATTCAGTGTCATGAACACAGAGCTGTGAACCCTGAGTCAGCAATGTAGAGCTCTCAACGCAGAGCCACAAACCAGAACCAGCAGCCAGAATCCCAAACAACCTGAGATCAAAGTCACGAGCCAGAAAAACAAAACAGAGTTGTGAACTAGCGTCTTTGAATGCAGAGCCACTAACCCAGAGTCACTGAATTCGGAGCCATGGCCCAAAGCCTCACACCCAGAGCTGTCAGCTCAAAGGCACAGGCTGGAGCCACAACTAGAGTGACAAACCAAAGCCACAATTTTAGTGCCACAACCCAAGGTCTGCAACACGGGAGAGATGCACAGCAGCAGCCTCTTAGGCTGATAGCTTTGGGTTGGGTTGCAGCTTTAGAGCATAATGCTCCTCTGTCACTAGAATCTGACACTCTAAGCTCTTATTTTTTACTTACTAAAGTGAAATTTCAGATTTCAGAAAAACAATAGTCCATGAAAAGAAGATGGTGCTAGAAGTAATCCTTTGACTACATTCCTTATCATTGGATTAGATCTCAATGAGTGATGAATCCCACCTTTCCCATTCAGTTTGTATGTGGCTTCCCTCAATTGTTGAATGTTGGTGAATCTCAGTTTACTCACCTGTAAAACATCAGCTTGACCATGGTCAGTGATGACATGCATGCTGCTAATAGTAACAAGCAGTTACTCAGACTACAAAAAAAACCAAAACAAAACAAAAAACCCCTCTAAATCACACACACACACACACACACACACACACACACACACACACACACGCACACACTCCAATGAAGCTCCTGAGACCACTGTTAAAATTCTATAACCTTAACAACCTAAATTTGCAGACCAAAAAGTCAGAGAAAAAGAAGGCTGCAAGGACAGCCAACAATTTGGCCCTAGCCTTTCAAGGTCAGTGAGGACTCAGGACATAGGAGAACCTATACTATAACATCATG
>NW_004524692.1:284404-290187 GCF_000260255.1 Octodon degus | reverse complement strand
AAAGAAGGTGCTTTTTTTGCCATAGTTCTTGAGAAATCTTGTGCAGATAGTTATTATGGATTCTTCTACCTCTGACCCTGAGGACAGCTATTGTGACTCTTTTGATCTGCTTCTCTAAGACCACCTTTGTACTTTATGTTGAATCTCTTTCCCAAAAGAACCCAGAGCAGTATGCTTGTCATGATCATTTTGGCCTAGGGAGAGCCAGAAGTTCAACAGTGCCAGGGAATGCAGTGGGTCAGAGCACAGCACACTGTTTTCATGAGCCTGCCTTTACTGCGAGCTGGATGGCTCTTGGCAGCAGCGTTCACCATAGTTCTGATCACATCTCGTAAAAACACTGAAAGAGGACTTCCAGGACTGTGTCAGAAAGTAGCAAAAACAGTCAGACATGTGCGTCAAAGCAAAGAGGAATGCTTGGAGGGGGATTCGTGACCATGTGTCTTTTAGTGTAAGAAATTCTAAAAGTTTCAACACTATGTTTTGACCACTCCTTGTGTTAGCAGCAATTGGGGCATTTAAAGGCATCCTAACCTCCACCATTCCTAAAGTGCACATCCCAGATATTTTCCACTTATTTGTCTATGCTTACTAAACTAGAGATACTGAGGAAGAGATGAGATGGCTGAGTGGGGCGTTGTGATGGGCAGGGGAAGGGTAAGAGCCAGTCAGTGTTTCAGAAAGTATTCCCTGCCATTCTGTGGTCTGAAGAAGGGTAAAAGTAGAGAAGAAGGCACACATCTCATTTCTCATGCTCCATAGGCATCTTAAGACAGTGCCCCTCAGTGACTTTGTTGTTTGTATAGAGGAATGCTACTGATTTTTGAGTGGTGACTTTGTATCCAGCTATGCTGCTGAAGTTGCTTATCGATTCTAGGAGTCTTTTGGTGGTGTTTTTTTGGGGGGTCTTTTATCTAAAAATCTCATGTTATCTGCAAGTAATGATAATTTAGCTTCTTTTCCTACTCTCATTCCTTTTATCTCTACCTCTTGTCTAATGCCTCTGGCTAATATTTCCAGAACTATATTGAATAGGAGTAATGATAGTGGACATCTTTATTTTCTTCTTGATTTTAGAGTGAAGGCTTTCACTTTTTGTCCATTAGGTAAAATGTTAGCTGTTGGTTTGTCATTGATAACTTTTACCAGATTGAGGTGAAGACCATCTGTTCCAATTTTCTGTAGGTTTTTTAAAAAATCATGAATAACTGTTGGATTTTGTCAAAAGCTTTTTCTGCAACTATTGAGATGATCATACGGTTTTTGTCTTCGGTTTTGTTAATATGCTGTATTACATCTATTGATTTGCATATGTTCAACCATCCCTGCATCCCTGGGATTAATCCTACTTGGTCATGGTGTAAAATCTTCATGATGATTTGTTGCATTTAGAGTCCATCTCACTCTATAAAGAATGGCTGTCATCAAGAAACCAACCAATAGCAAATGCTGGTGGGGCTGTGGGGAAAAAGGAACAGTTCTCCTCTGTTGGTGGGAGTGCAGACTGATACAATAACTCTGAAAGTCAGTGTGGAGATTCCTCAAAACACTGGGAATCCAGGTCCCATTCAATCCAACTTTTAATTTTCTGGGTATTTTTTATCAGAATAAGTGAAAATATTATACCACAGTGATATGTGTGCTCCCATGTTCATAACAGCATAATTTGTCATATCTAAGTCTTAGAAACAGATGCCCACCAACTGAGGAATGAATAAAAAAGATACAACATTTCTTTTTACAGTGGAGTATTAATCAGCTATAAAGAAAACAAACTTGAGGCTTTTATAAGTAAACAGATGCAACTGAAGACCATACTCATAAGTGATATAAATCAGACTCACATAAACACTGTATTGTCTCCCTAGAGTGAGAATCAGAAAGAGTAAATAAGATTAAAAAAAGTACAATAGTGACTGGTGAGACAGCTCAGTGAACTAAAGCATCTGCTTAAACAAGCTTAGGCAAGTGTGGGGACTGTGGTTCAATTCCCTGCACCACATGCCACACCAGCCCTGCCCCCAAGGTGGGCTAAGCTGGCCACAGAGTCTGGGCATAGTGGCATATGCCTGTAATCCCAGAGCTGGGATGGCTGAAAACAGAAGGATCACTATGAGCTGGGGAGTAAGACCTGTAACAGCCAAATACATTAAAAAGAAAGAAAGAAAGAAAAGGAAAGAAAGAGTGCAATAGATATTGTGAAAGGGACAGAAACTGCTAAAGGAAAGAACAACTGGGATGGGGGAAAAGAGAAGAGGAGGAAGGGAAAAATATGTATATATGAACAAGACAGCTAAGACAATTGTACTACTAATTTCTATTAGTTCATTGAAGGGAAAAGGTAGTGCTTATATTGTTTGAACTTTGAATGCCTGTATCTGATAATCAGAGCAACTACTTTGAAGATAACAATATGCGATATAATAACCATTTTTAATTTCTTATTATCTTGTTTTGAAATTTTGTATATTTTTTCTCTCATTTTAAAATTAAAAAGAAAGGCCCTGTGACTAGCTCAGTGGACTAAGTGCTTGCTTAGGCAAGCACAGGGACTGGGGTTTGATCCCCGGCACCACATGCTGCACCAGTCCCAACCCCAGGCGTGCTGAACTGGCCACTGAGACCAGATATGGTGGTGCACACCTATAATCTCAGGACTGGGGAAGCTGAAAACAGGAGGATCACTGTGAGTCTGAGCTGTGCAGTGAGACCCTTTACCAAGTACGTAAAATTAAAAAGAAAGCCAGTGCTAGGCAAATGTTTGTGTTATTAAGTTTCTGACAGACACGATGTTGATCTTGCCACTGCCTCCACTCTGGCATGGAGAAGAGAAAATCCACAGCATTCTGAGAAATGGGTACCTGGCTTGGATGGCTCTGTGAGAATAGCAGTGGACAGGGGACAGGGTGTTCTTCAGGTACACTTTACAACATTGGAGACAGCTAAACTCCTTGTACATTGCTCCTGCTGTCTACAGCTACAGGAAGAAAGCTCTACAGGCAGAAAGTTAAGAGAAACCTTTAGGAACAGAAAATCATTGGGTGTAAATCACAGGCACCTCCAGATATGCAGTCAGGGGTTAGCTGGTGCTCCTGAGGGGAGCTCTGGACAGTACATGTGACCCAAAGTGAAGAGGTACTTTATTTTTCTCAAAGTTTTATACCTCTTGATAGGTAAGGTGACACCTCCAAGGTGTGATAGAGGCCTTAGTAGTGTGGGGACTGAAGAGCTGAGTCACTGATGGTTAGGAAGCTTACAGAAAATACACACAGAGAAAGTACCTATGAAGGCTCCAGCAGGGAAAAGGCTCACCTGCCCACTCAGAGGTGGCAATGTGCTGATCAGAAATTACTGGTATGAAGTAGTGCTGTCAGTCTAGTTCTGGTTTATCCAGTGTCATTTAACCTGGCATTCTCCTATATATTTCTGTAGGATTGAGGTATACGTTTCCTTCCCATACACACAAACATCTCCTCGGGACTTCCCAGATTTTCACATTTTAGATTCTAGCAGGTACTGATGTAACAATGTCTCATCTGCATTGAACACCATAAATCAGACCACCTATAACATTCTGTGTGCTGTAACTCACTTAATCTGTGTAATATGCCCCTTGGGCTGGGAACCACAATGGTCCAATTACATGTGAAGAAATTGAAGCTTTAAAATATTAAATAACTCAGTCAGGCATGGAGTCACACATCAGTAATTCCAGGAACCTGAGGCAGGAGGATTGCAAGTTCAAGCCTAGTTTGGGCAACTGAGAAGTTCCAATCTCAAAACAAAGACCAGGGATGTAGCTCACTGTGAAGGCTCTGGGCTCAGTTCCAGGGCCAAAAAAGGAAAAATAAAATAAAATGAAGTAACTCAAGGGACTACAGCTGAGAAATGTGGGACCAAACTTGTTGATGAAGGCAGGTCTGACAAAGCCCATACTCTCTTTTAAATAAAAAGAGCTCCTACCACACTCTGAACACTGTTTCTAGGATGGTAGGGATTTCAAAATGGCTGCCAATATAAGCCTGTTCTGAAATAACCCCAGGGGACCTGACAGAGTGGGAAGATATAAGGAATCAAAGAAATTAGAGCATAGTACAAAAGGATAAGAGGTAGAGCCAAGTAAAGCACAGTCAATAAGTCTAAGAGTAGAGTCATGGGTCCTGGGGTAGGCCAGGAGAAGGACCCAATGAGGCCTTTGAAAATCCATGTAGGTATTCCGGGAAGGAAGACGGCTGATAGGTGCAGACGTGGATTTGAGTAGCAAGAATAGGGCAGTTTGACTACAGAGAAGATCACGGGGAGGAACAAAGAATATTGGATTTAAAAATGTGAAGGACTAGGGAGAAGACTTAGAATCTGTTTTGTCTTGTAGGTTTCCTGGAAGTGAAAGGAATAAATTCTTCTGAGAGAGAAGAATTCACCCCCTCTCCCCACCACACACACACACACTTTGAACAGACCCACCCCATCCTTCTGGCCACTTTGTTTTCTTTCTTTCTTTTTTTTTTTTTAAGTGAAAGTTTATTGAAGAAAAATAGAACCACCACATACACATGGAAAAGAATAAAAATTCAACTGATACAGAACTGAGTCACAATTACTCAACATAGTTTGCAACTACTCTTCAGTTTCTTAAACAACTCCCCTTCTTTAATAATCTTGGGAATTTTTCAGCTGAAATGATATCATTTTTAAAGAATTAAAAACTTCAAGGGAACAGATCAGAACCTGTTTTGAAGGTAAGGAAAGTGACATCAAGAGGTTCCTCCTAAAAGGACCCACTCCATCTAAAAATTCCTTAAGAGTAACTATTGAGTCTAGTTAAGTAGTCTGCATATCTCAGAGGTCATCAGGAAAGAGTTAGAACACTGATATTCCTTGCTTCTGGCCACTTTCTGAGGCAGTTCTGGAAGTCCTCTTTTGTGAGTGGCTGTCGGGATGCTGTCGTGGTTGCCTCAGTATGCTGAATCAATTCAATGTGCTTAGGTTTTATGCTTATCTTGCCTTTGAGGAAGAGTCAGAAATTGTAGGGGGCCAGATCTGGTGAATAAGGTGGACTAGGATACACAATGTTTTTACCATCCTGCCTTTCCACTGGCTGGCATATAGCCACAGAATTCACATCTTTTACCAGATCTTATAAGGACACTGTTGAAAGAGGGCATACAGAACTGCTTCTGAAAGTGGCAAGAACAATTTGATAAATGCATCCAAAGTGATAGAGGGTTAACAGCAATGTGTTTTTTCTATAATACATTTTTTAAAAAATTGTATTTACTTAAAAGCATTCAGAATGTCAACAAAACAGTTGCAACTTTTTTTTTTTCAATTACAGGGTGGTATTCACTTGACAGAACAACAGTTATTTTGTATAAGCTGCATCAGAGACAACTGAAGATGAAAAACTACCATCCCCGTATATAACTAATTTATTCTGTGCACCACCAAGAACCTGCTTTAAATTTCCATGCCAATTTACAACCCATACTGTACCAGGCAAGGGTAGTGGCTATTGAAAATGCCACAAGAATTGGGCTATCTAAAGACACATTCAGTGATGGGTTAACTATACAAAAAAAAAAAAAAAAAAAGATACTGTACGGTTTAAAAACAAATCTTACACAGCCTTACATTTCAGTTTTTTTTCTTCAAAAGGAGTGAGTTGTGTATGGGGGTTAAATGCTTTATAGACAAGAAAGAAAAACTTTGCTAGAACCAACTTATTCATCATCATCCTCTTCATCATTCTCTTAATCTTATTCTTCCTCTTCTTTTTTTTTTTT
>NW_004524692.1:271244-276597 GCF_000260255.1 Octodon degus | reverse complement strand
TCAGGCTTTCACAGAGAGCAAATTGGTCAAGCAATGGCTGTGACTCATCCACATGGCTGACACTCACAAAGGATCTACAAACTGCAGTGTAGGATTTCAGGTTAAATCCTGAGGGAATTTGACTGACTTTATCAGATACAAAAGTTACATTTCTTGTTACATAGGACTTGGTTTATCTTGGTCTTAACCATCCAGCAGGAAAGTATGAAAATGAAGTATAAAAAGTAGAGCCACATTAATATGCTGAGCTGTAAAAAGCTCAAGTCAACATCTTCTGACATTGCCAGTCTTATGGAAAACCCACCATTATTATGGACTACTGGACTCTATTGGGAGATTCTGCTGAATTTAAGCACATACAATATTTAAATGACAATGGAATGCCCTTCTCTGATAAAACTAATCAAAAACGTGGGATAGAAATGAATGACCCTTTTGCATCTGTATACTCAAAGTAGTTAGGATAGATATACAGCTCCACTCTCTTAATTCAATGAATACAGAGGTTTGTTATAATAGTGTTTGAGACAGGATTTCATGTCTGCATCTTGTACAATGAATAACCTCTAAGACAACAATATGCAATGTATTAATTACTGTAAATGTGCCAGTAATTGGTTGTGAAACTCTCTCGTTGATATTTGTTTCCCAATAAAATTATTGAAACAATTTTGTAACCCTTTGGCTAGAAGCAGAGACCAAAGGGCCATTGTAAAGTTAGCAGCTTTGTTTATGTATATGCAAGGTAGTTAGGATAAACAGCTACTTCCTCTTAGTGCATTGAGAAGAAAGTTTTGAAGTAATATTGTTTAGACAAGATATCATGTCTGCATCTTGTCCTCTGAATAACTACCAGAGAAACAACAATATGCAATGTGTCAATTATTGTAACTGTCCTGCTAACATGTTGTGAAACTGTTTCATTTCTATTTTATCTTTATTCTCATTAAAATGAATAAAAAAGTAGCAGCTCCTTTTTTTTAACATTTTAAATTAATTTTATTGAAAAACAAATAGCAATGAGACAGTTTCAAAACCGATTAGTAGGACAGTTTCAATAATTAATCCATTGAATATTGTTGTCTTCATAGTGGTTATTCATAGTACAAGATGCAGACATGATGTCCTGTCCACAAACACTATTAGAACAAATCTTTCTTCTCATTGAATTAAGAGAAAGTAGCTGTATATCTGTCCTAACTATTTTGTATATACAGATACAAAATGATCCTTCATTTGTATCCCCCTTTAATTTTAGTTTTGCTAGAGATGGGTATTCCCTTGCCATTCATATATTGTAGGTACATGAATTCAGCAAAATAATCCAATATAATCCAGTAGTCCATAATAGTAGTGGGTTATCTGTAGGACTGGCAATGTCAGAAGTTGTTGACTTGAGCCTTTCACAGCTCAGCATATTAATATGGCTTTACTTTCTATACTTCATTTTTATACTTTTCTGTTGGATGGTTAAGACCAAGATAAAGCAAGACCTATGTAACAAGAAATGTGACTTTTGTATCTGACAAGGTCAGTCAAATCTTTAGCTCAGAAGTGTGAAAAGGGGAGCCAACCTTTGGGACAAGTTGTTTCTGGAGGAGATAGCTTTTTTGGTGTGGGTATTTGGTTTTTTTTTAATTAAAAAATTCTTTTTAATTAACTTTATTGAAAATCAATAATTACATATGATATTAAAATTGTAGACAAATACTGAAATGTGAAAGATATAAGCTATGGACAGTGATTTTCAAAGTAATATTTCTGAAATGAATACATCGCATGAGATTAATAATAGAGTGCATATTGTAAATAAATTATTTACAAAGTTAAATGAATATAACAATAAAAATTGTCCAGAATTAAAATGAAGAAAAACTGGAGGAGATAGCTTTGGCGAGTCTTCTTTCTGTCTAGGTGACTATAAGCCAACTGGCTATTGGGATTTATTTATTTACTTATTAATTATTACTACATGTTTGCAATACCTAATGATTAAACTTACAATGGGGAGTTGGTACCTACATGTAACTCATCCTAATTCTTATTTGGTCCTCTCTTTCCCATCCTTCCTTGGTCCTTTCAATTCTTACTCCCCTTCCCACTGAAGGCCCTGCATCCCATGTGAGAAAGCTGTTTCTTTCCCTTCTATTTCAATTCCCTTCATCTTTTATCCCCCCATATTTTTTTATAACATCATCTTAATCCAAAGCTTGTGTATGAATCCAAATATAAACATTTTGGCTTGAGAATTTAGTATGTTTAATTGTGTAACATTAGATAGGGTAAGGATGGATATAGAGAAGGGGTACAAGTGTGTGGAAATGTACATGATTGTGTGTCTCATAGTCATGCATGGACATCCAGAGTGCACTTGCACAGACCTAGCTAGGATACTAGGTCAGTCATTGTGTCGGGCTTCTTGATGTAATAGAGATGTGGCAAGCAGGAAATGTGTGAGGCTATTGCTAGTATAACACACAAACTGCTTTGTAGGGAAGTTTTTATATATAGTAGGAGGAGTGTTCTCTAAAATAATTAAAAAACAATATAATGTAGTACGGAATGGTATGGCATGGTGTGGTATCGTATGTACATAAACCAGTAATGTAGTGGCTTGTGGTCATTAGTGAGTATTAAGGTTCTATACATAATATCAGTGGAGCAGATTTGTTTAGACCAGCATCACCAGACACAGGGATAATGCAGGGCACAACTGCATTATTTGTCTAGGTTTTCCCTAGGCCACAGGGATTTGTCAGTGCCATTAAATGTTACGGGACCACTACTGGGTATGAGGCCTGTCATTGACAGAAATGTCGTGTAGCATACGACTGTATTTGTCCTTTACTTTCTACCTTTTTCTCAGTAAGATATGTTAAAGCAGCTGCAGCTAATAAAATAAAACTAAGAATACATATTCTACAAATTGTTGTAAAATATGTGCTGAAATATGTTTTGTGATTGTCCAGCGCTGCATGCATTGTGATAAATGTTATAACAGTACATGTAGCAGTTCCATCCACTTGTGTCTGACTGGGGGATTCCTAGGGCACATATGAGCCTGATACTGAGGCAGTGCTTGAAGGGGTAGTGGTAAGCTAGGAAGCAAGCCTCTGGAAGGTGTCCTAGGCCTCTGTTGCTGGAGCAATCCACTCATGGTGCCCCTCTGGCCTTTCACTTTGGTGTTATCTAGACCATGGTCCGTGTATGGTCTGACCTTTGGACACATAGATCTTTTTCTCGTTTTCTTAGTTTCTCTTCTGATCTCAAGTCTTTTGAGTATAGGGCTTTCAATTCGAGGGAGTTCATTAAACTCCTCTTTTCCACAGTGGGACCTGTTGGTCCATTGGGCAGAACACAAGCTTTGGGAAGACAAAAGTGTTTATTTTCCCTGCAGGGAGGAGTGGACCAGGTTTTGCAAGTTCAGGGCAGTCTACCAGTGGGTGGTAGCACTCCGATTACTCCTTTTTTCTCTTATATGTCGCCCTATGTGGTATATGCACATATTCCTTTCCAAAAAATGCAAAATTTCCTTTTCTCTTCCCGAAAGAGTTCTTGCTCTGTGTCATTAGGCATAGAACAAACTTGTGAGGAATGTGGCAGACGGAGCAGATGTTGAAGCCCCTCCCCCCATTTAGCATATAGGAATGCTCTGTGGAAACATTTAACAACTTTTATTTAGGTACATAGCTGAGCTTGGAAGGAAGAAGAAAACCCACAGGTGCCAGAAAAAAGGAGCAGAAAGCTTGAGTGGCACATGAAGCTGGTACTGGGAGAGAAGGGGGTTTATGCCTCATGTGGGAACAGGAACTGAGACCCCAGCCTGTGAGAGGTAGGGAGTTAAAAGGAAACCAAAGGGCTGCCCTTTCCTTGAAGAGAAGACTTGAAATAATTTGACAATCTGGGGAGCTTGCCATCTGTTGGAGACCCTGCATATAACTAATGCCACCCGAGAGGAATCCAGATTCCAAATATGAATCATGCATGGATACTCAGTCAAAATACTATCTTATCTTTATTCTGCTGACTGCCAGTTTGATAAATAACTCTGAGACCTCTCTAGGGATGAATCCACAATAATCCCTGTTGCTGATATGCTTAATATAAAGAAAAAAATCAGATCACAGCAGGAAACAAATTCCACAAGGGGAAGATATGCAAAGAAGGAAATAGCAAAATGAATACTCCAAGAAATAGATAAAGTCAAATAATCAGGGCAGATGTGGAAGCCCCTCTTCCCACATTCCCAAAGTGGGAATGCTCAGTAGAAAATTTAAAATTTTCATGCAGGTAATAGCTGAGCTTGAAAGGAAGAGAAAAAGCTTTCAGATACCAAGAAAGAAAAAAAAAGAAAAAAAAAAAAAAAGAAAAAAAGGAGGAGGAGATGCACTGAGGGAAGGGTGGAGAGTGAGGTGAGGAGAGTGGACCAAACATAAAACAAGAATCTGCAAAACAAAACAATGCTGAGGGCTTACTAAATGCCAAGGATTGTTAGGAATGCTTTGCAAGTGTTACTCTTTCCCCAGGTCAAGTGAGTTAGAGACAGTTGCTATCCACTGACAGCTGAGAAACCTACTGTGCGTATTGGCTCACTAAGGTCAGACAGTTTCAAAAGATCAGGGTGGGATAAGAGCAACTGGCTTGGCAAGAACCTACCACCTCGCCACCTGCACTGCTGTACCTTCCCAGCCTCTCCTGCTGTCAGGTGTGGTCATTTGACTTTGTTCCTGCCATTGAGAACAGAAGTGACAAGTGACCCTACTGAGGAGGCACCTGGAGACACTGGGGGTTTCTCTCCCAGGATCCATTTTCCCATTTGTGATAGTGTCCCAGCTTTACCCATTCACACAAGGATACCCTTCAGCAATGACATGGA
This sequence comes from Octodon degus, assembly GCF_000260255.1. Classification (NCBI taxonomy): domain Eukaryota; kingdom Metazoa; phylum Chordata; class Mammalia; order Rodentia; family Octodontidae; genus Octodon; species Octodon degus. The sequence continues at coordinate 271,721 of NW_004524692.1, read as the reverse complement.
TCAGAGTTATTGACCCACTCACTTATACTGCTGGTCTCAGATTGCCACATGAAAGAGGAACCTCTGCTGATCTCCTTTATGCGTATGAATTACTGCTTGGTCCAATGCTCCAGCTTTAGTCCCTCTTGAACACCAGTCGTGGTGGTCAGAATCAATCCCAGATCAATGACTTGACAGTTGACCATACTCAGCAGCACACCATGAATATGCACTACCATAAGAAAACAGCTGGCTGAAGGAATAGAAACAGCCAAGCAGAATAGGCCAGAACAGAGAAGAGTAGCTTTGCAAAGAACCAAATTGAATTTTAATAAATGAAAATCTTGGTAACCAGTTATGATAGAACAGGCCTATTGTCCATCACTCTGGGAGTCTGAGGTAGAAAGACTGAAAGTGTTAGTTCAGCTTGGATAACTTAGCAAGATCCTACTTCTAAATGAATGAATGAATGAATGAATGAATGAATAAATAAATAAA
>NW_004524692.1:270540-271144 GCF_000260255.1 Octodon degus | reverse complement strand
AGCTGCGGCTCCTCCCGATGTGTGATGGTAACTAGGCCGGCGGCGGCGGCGGTGGGGCTGCTCAGGACTCTCTGGGGTCCGCTCTCCGCTCCCGCTACGGATCGAACTCTCTTCCTCTTCTTCATTCTCCTCTTCTTCTTCCTCCTCTTCCCTCTTTTTCTTGCTTTTTTCAGCCTTGACTGCTACTTTTTTTTTTTTTTTTTTTTTTTTTTTTTTTGCAGCATCAGGTTTTCCTTTATCCTGGTAGGCAGCGATGTCCTTTTCATACTTCTCCTTGAGTTTAGCAGCTGCTTCTCCTCTCGCTGCAACATCCACATTTCTCCAAGCTTCTTTGCGACATCACCAATGGAGAGGCCAGGATGTTCTCCTCTGATTTTGGGGCGGTTTTCAGAACAGAACAAGAAGGCCAAAGGAGGCCTCTTGGACGCATTGGGATCCTTGAGCTTATTTTTTGTTTCTCCTTTAGGAGGAATGTAAGTTTTCATTTCATAATGAGCCCTGTCTGCTTTTGCTGTCTTCAAATTTTCCTTTTTCTTTAGCAGAAATGGTCTTCCACCTCTCTGAGCACTTCTTAGAAAATTTTGAGATGTTCATGGAAGCATCT
>NW_004524692.1:255550-260544 GCF_000260255.1 Octodon degus | reverse complement strand
GGAGATGCACTGAGGGAAGGGTGGAGAGTGAGGTGAGGAGAGTGGACCAAACATAAAACAAGAATCTGCAAAACAAAACAATGCTGAGGGCTTACTAAATGCCAAGGATTGTTAGGAATGCTTTGCAAGTGTTACTCTTTCCCCAGGTCAAGTGAGTTAGAGACAGTTGCTATCCACTGACAGCTGAGAAACCTACTGTGCGTATTGGCTCACTAAGGTCAGACAGTTTCAAAAGATCAGGGTGGGATAAGAGCAACTGGCTTGGCAAGAACCTACCACCTCACCACCTGCACTGCTGTACCTTCCCAGCCTCTCCTGCTGTCAGGTGTGGTCATTTGACTTTGTTCCTGCCATTGAGAACAGAAGTGACAAGTGACCCTACTGAGGAGGCACCTGGAGACACTGGGGGTTTCTCTCCCAGGATCCATTTTCCCATTTGTGATAGTGTCCCAGCTTTACCCATTCACACAAGGATACCCTTCAGCAATGACATGGATCAGAGTTATTGACCCACTCACTTATACTGCTGGTCTCAGATTGCCACATGAAAGAGGAACCTCTGCTGATCTCCTTTATGCGTATGAATTACTGCTTGGTCCAATGCTCCAGCTTTAGTCCCTCTTGAACACCAGTCGTGGTGGTCAGAATCAATCCCAGATCAATGACTTGACAGTTGACCATACTCAGCAGCACACCATGAATATGCACTACCATAAGAAAACAGCTGGCTGAAGGAATAGAAACAGCCAAGCAGAATAGGCCAGAACAGAGAAGAGTAGCTTTGCAAAGAACCAAATTGAATTTTAATAAATGAAAATCTTGGTAACCAGTTATGATAGAACAGGCCTATTGTCCATCACTCTGGGAGTCTGAGGTAGAAAGACTGAAAGTGTTAGTTCAGCTTGGATAACTTAGCAAGATCCTACTTCTAAATGAATGAATGAATGAATGAATGAATGAATAAATAAATAAATAAATAAAACTCGAGATATAGCTCAGTACAAAGGTTTTTTTTTTTTTCCAATGTATTTAGTAAAGTGTCTACAGGGTCTCACTACACAGATCAGACTCAGTGATTCTCCTGTTTTCAGCCTCTCAAGTGCTGGGATTACAGGTGCATGCCACCACTCCCAGATTCAATCGCCCTCTCAGCATACCCCAGGGGTGGGGCTCAGTACAAAGGTTTTGGTTCAATCCCCAGTACCACAAAAGAAAAAAGAGAACAAACAAATAAACAAACAAACAAAAAAACCAAAGAAAAAAGTGAAGAAAATAAAAAAAACATGGTGGCAAACTATTATATGAAGAGTGTTAGGGGAAGAGTTTGTCTCTGAGCACTAGTTGAATAAGCAGAGTATGACAACGCAATCAGGGGCAAAGGGTGAGAATTACAGGGAGTTTTAAAGAGCCAAAAGAAGGGAATGAAGGGGCATCATGAGGACCTGTGGCTGTAGAGAATGAAGACCAGGCCTCCCACAATGGGTGGTCATTTTCAGTTCTCTGGAGATCAGTGTCCTACTGAAGATCTGCTCCTTGGTGGGCATTAGATTCCTTCAAGTTCTGCAGAATCCTCCAGGTTCAGGTGAGTGTTTGCCCTTGCTCTTCTGGTGGTTTGGTGGAGGGCGCTATGGGTCACCCTGAGCAGGTAGCTGTAACCAAGGACATTGCTCAGCTGTAACCTGCCTGGCATTGCTCAGATTGCCACTTTCCCAGACAGGGCTGATACGTGGAAAGGAAAAGGCACATGGGCTCGGCAAGATGTACTGCAGCCTGGTTTGAAATGGTCTTTGCCACTTCTGGGTGTTTCAGCCAACCTTTAGGGGCCACTTCAGAACATCCTTCGGAAATGATGAGGATTTGCAGTGGCCTCTCTCTCCTAATTCTTTGCTAGCTGGGTCTATATCCCACTCTTTCATATTCCTGACCTAAAGGATCTCACAGAGTCATTGTCTGAAGCTCTCCCAGCAGATGAAAGCCATAGGAATGCTGGCCTTGAGGAGTGAAGTGAGAAAAGACACTGGTTTATCTAGGACCAAGGGATTTTCTGAGACTCTGATTCTTCAGCACTGAAGTGGATAGTCTCAGGAAAATGGTATAGCTGGGCATCTTGCCAAGAAGATGTGTGCTGGGCCATAATTTTCCTGCTCCAAGGAGTGGCCCATAGTAACTTGAGGAACTTAGATTGGGGTTACAATTACTGGAGTGAATGAATACAACCAACTTTGGCTGATTTTTCTCTCAATTTCATCATTTATTTTATTTTATTTTTTCTCTTCCTGGATGTGGAGCTGAGGGGAGGAAAGTTGTGGGCAAGTATGCATAGCACAGGAGTGACAGTGATAGCCAATGCATGTGTAACCCTTCACAAGTGATTGTCCTCTCAATTCATTGCTTCAGACAATCCCTGAAGTTAGTTCCTCAAATGATCATGTAATCCAGAAATAGGACCTAAGACTAACATGACCCCTTTACAAGTGTGATAAAATTATAATAAATGTTTAGTTTTTAAAAGTGATTACAATGAAAGTGACATTGCCATTGATCCACTTAAAAATATTTCTTCTCACTTAGAACATATTTATCCCATAGATCATTTCCCTTCCGAAGCAGTTCTGAGAGTCCTCGCTCATGAATGTCTTTGATTGTGTTGTCATGGTTGCCTGATGCCCTGAATCAATGCAAAATTCTTACCTTTCATGATTATCTTGACTCTGGAGAAGAGCCTGAAGTTGCAGAGTATCAGATCTTGTGAATAAGGTGGATGCTTTGGCTCCCACCTTGCAGACACTCACAAAAGGGAACTTCCAGAACCGCTTCAGAAAGTGGCAAGAATGATGGGATAAGTGTGTTTGAAGGAAGGAGGATTTGAAGGGGGTTTGTTGGACATACATAAGTATGTTTTTTACTGTAATATATATTTTAAATTTTAAAAATTCACTGTATGTTTCCATTACCTCTTCTATTTCCAGCAGTATTTGAGTCAATGCAATGCTACCATAGTCTGGGATTCTAGGCTTTCCCTTGGAGGAGAATCATCTAGAACTGGAGCTATTTCATCATCATATGGCCAACTGTTGGTGGGAGATTCATTTGTTTCTTCTATAAGGTCTGATTCCAATGTTTTCCCTGGGAGACAGATCTGTACTAGATTTCTGCTCTAGATTTATCCATGGTATGCTTTTATTTCCTTGTCTGGGGGCAAGGAAATTGTACCTCTTAGTGGCATTAGTAGGAGGAAGAATAAGATGTGTGTAAGCAGTTGTCTACTGGAGTTTGTTTGTACTAGGTCCTAAGAGACAATTGTCTAAAAAAAGGAGCCAATTGTTAAATTTTCAGAAAATCTTTAGACTCTGTCATCAGAAATTAAACTCAGTAATTATTAAATTTGTATATTATGTACATTTACAATTAAATTATTTTAAAAATAAAAGTAATCACTTGCAGCTCATTTCTTCCTAATTATTATACCATTATGTTTTCCAAGTTATACGTTTATGTGATCTGTAGTCTGTTAGTCATGGCCAAATGCAGCACCCGACAAGAGCTACTTAGAAGAAAAGAGGTTTATTGCTTCTTGGTGAGGCTTATACTTCACGACCTGGGGAACAGCATAGCAATGTGCAGTCAGGATCCCAGAGAGCTGGGTGTGGTGAGGCTTGCTCCTTTCATCACAACCCCCTGGCATGCACTAAAGGTTCCACCAGAGCTACCTTCCTAGGGCCTCATGACTTCACAGGAGATCCTACCTCTTAAAGCTGTCACAGCACCCTCTACGACCATACCTGGGAACCAGCTTTCAGTCACATGAACCTCTGCGGAGACAAAGGAGAACCACTTCTGAACCACTGCAGTCCACAAGGTGGGGATGCTCTCTGCTTCTCTTCCTGACCCTGTGTTCAGTGTTGTCCCATTGGAGGCTGACGGGTGGCGGAGTATTTACATCACAGATACCAGCAAACACCAAAAATGGGCCTCCTGTCTTCTGAAAGCCAGTTGTTTGATATATACTAGTATGACATTGCATAGAGTTATCATTTACTGAGGATCTATTATGTGCTGAGCAGAATTCAAAAAGGTTTGTAAATTCATTTTTTAATTTTTATTCAATGCATAACTATAGATTCATTATCCACAAAACTCCAGATATCAATACCATTATCATCAATTACTGCCCAATTACTGTGTACCTCGTGTACTTTTAAGTACTTTGCATTTTTTAGCTGCTTAACTCTTGGGATGATCCTTTGAGAGATATCCTATTATTATTTTCAACTTACAAATGAGAAAACTGAAAAGTGAGATAATTTCCCCAGATTCACACAAGTGGTAGTTGGCAAATCCACAATGGAACCTCCAGACCTTGTGCTCTCATTACTGGGTTCTGGGGCTTGGGGGTCTCCTTTCAAGGTGGTTTCTAGGTTCTTTTGATGTGAACAAAGAACTGGGCAAAACAAACACAAAAGATAGCAAGGTTTTGTTTACTAAAGGTAAGGAAAGAGAAACAGGCTCCGGAGAGCAAGATTGGGCCAAGTTAAAGTAGGAAAAAGAGCCTACTGCTCAGCATGAGGACCGACGACTGAGACAGAGATGACACAGTAGTGGAGCTCAGCTGTGTCTCCCTTTCAGGTTGACGTCAGGACTAGGCCATCCTATGGCAAACTTGCTCACGTTCTCACAGGAAAACTGAACACAGCACTCTCTGTTCCATATGCAGGACTTTGGGAACTGTTCTGTGCATGGGTCCTGGGACTTTGCGAGTCACAGATGTGGCCCACCTCCCAGCCAGTCTGCCTCAGTCTTCTTAGTTCTGTCTGTTGGCTGTTGTCACTATGGATGTAGTGGAGAACAGGAGAACTCTCTGCTCTCTTGGGGCTTCCATTTGGATGTATGGCAGGGGGACACAGATAGTCATCCCTGTATACATGAGTATGTAGGTGGTACATGGTGATAAATGCCCTGAGGTAAAAGTAAAGTGAAGAACCATGACTCATCCA
>NW_004524692.1:226629-254870 GCF_000260255.1 Octodon degus | reverse complement strand
GAAGAGTGGTAGAGTGCAGTAAAGTGTCTGTGGGGGCTATTATGTCATTCATCTTGTTTTAGTATTGTCCCCATTCTACAGATGAAGAACCTAACGCTCAGAGATGCTAAAACTATACCTAAGAATACACAACTTACATCTGCTTATTCATTTACTTCTCACACCTTCTTTCCTGTGCTGCTTCTTGCTCCTATTACCAAGTCTTTCAGCCAAGCTGGAGTTTCCTGTGCAGGCTCACCTCGGCTGGAATCTCCCGTGTCTATCTGCTTATGTCTCTCCATCCCTCACAGCTGCAGGGGGATAAAAAAGTGTCCAATTTGCAGTGGTGCTGAAGGCTGGCAGGTTGGAAGCCACTGAAAAGCTGGCATGAGCAAATGTAACATCTTAAATGTGGGATGGGCCACGTGGCCCTTCTCCACGCTGGGCACCAAGTGGGTTTAGGCTGTGAAAACAGACTTATTGTGGTTAATATAGGTCACAGGTGGGGCAGGCCAGGAACTGACAAAGGGTTTAACTGGATCCCACTAACACTCAAAGCAAGCTCTGTGAATAGGCATTGTGGGGCTTGTGGGAATTGCTCTTTAAAGCACCCCACATTGTCCCACTGGAAATATTGTATTTAATGTCAACTTGATCTGACCTGTAGTTTTGGTGGCATTTACTAATTCTATGAAAGCAGCCATTTCTCACTTCTACAGCTTAATAGAAAATTCAAACCAGTAGTTAAGCCCACTGTAGCCCATGCAGAGGAAGAAATCTCTAAAATGTATCCCCCACAGCCTGGGAATGGATGCATTGCATAGGATGACTTCCATTATTTTGGGTCGTTTGAAATTCTGACACCAGGGAAATCAGAAGAAAGTGGCATTTTAGTACTAGGACAAAGCATTAGTACTGGTATTTTAGGGTTTCTGGTCACTCCGTGGCCGCCATCTTGTGCACTGGTTTTCCTCTGCCACTGTGACAGATTTTCACCAATGTCACATGTTATTGGCACATTCAGATGATGTAGTTATTGCCTACAGTTAGGCATAAATCCAGGTGTGCTCCACTGCATTCTTCCTGTGGTTACAATGCCAAAATCAAGATATTGTCTGGGTTGGGCTCTTATTGGGAATTTCTGGAGGAGCTTCTAGGCTCATTCGGGTGATTAGCCGGGTTCAGTTATTGAAGCTGTAGGTGTTTCCTTCCTGACTGGCTGCTGGGTGTTATTTTCACTCCTACAGGCAGCACACATTCCCTGGCTTGGAGCCTCTCCACTGTCAAAGCCAGCAATGGGAGGGTGAATGCCCTCACATTCCAAATCTCTTTGATCTTCCTGCCTTGTCATTCCTGCTTCTAGATGGAAAATATTCCTTTTTTTTTTTTTTGTACAGGGTCTCACTACACAGGTCGGACTTGCAACCTCCTGCGAGGATCACTCTCCAGTGCTGACTCCCCAGTGCTGGGATTATGGGCGTGTGCTACCACGCCCAGACTCGGTTGCTGGCTCAGTGCGCCTGAGGGTGGGGCTGGCATGGCATACGGTATTGGGGATCGAACACCAATATTCCCAGTTTTGGGTACTTATGTGATTAAATTGGGTCTGCCAAGATAGTCCAGGCTACCCTCCTTACCCTAAGTTTTGCAACCTTAATTAAACCTGCAAAATCTCCTCTGGCATATAGTGTTACACACTCAGGTGCTGGGGACTAGGAGGTGGGCATCTTGGGAGGGGGACATCTCCATGACCCCTCTGTATTCTGTTTGATATCTCCTTGACCCCATGGAGCTCAGCTACTTGACTCAGAGGACTCTGCAGGTAATATTCATGTAGGTGCTTAATTGGCAGGTGTGACATCTGTTTTAGGGTGAGAATGCACACATGTTTGGCTAGTTCAACAAATTTTGTGTGAAATAGATGTTTCCAAGTATGATTCCAACTATTAATACTATGATATCCCCTACAAAAATATTTATTCATTCATTTTTTCAGTTTTTATTGGGCACTTGCCCTGTACCAGGCACTATGCTAGACACTGAGGACACAGTAGTATATAGACAAAAGATCCCTGCTTTCATGAAACTTCCACTGCAATGTAGAGAGCACACAAAAGATATACCAAATGTTAGAAAATAAAAATATTATGAAGGGGAGTAAACTAGGAGAAGGACAAAGGCAGCATCCTGGTGAGTGGCGAGTTGTTTAGAGTTTTAAGTAAGGGTGTTCAGGCCAGAGCTCCCGGGGAGCTGAATTTTGGGCAGACTTGGAGAGCTGTGGAAGCTGGGAGGAAATGCATAGATACAGAGATCTGAATGCTTTTTGTCTATGAAACTGGATGAGCTCTCGTTGGGACTGAATTGAGATACACAACAGAAAAGCTGAATTCTATGGAGCGCAGCTGAGGGGCAAGGAGAGGAGGAGCGGTCATGAGGGGATGTGGGTGAGTGGCCTGCAGGCCCACCACCACCGGGAGGGTCCAGAGGAAAAGTGCCTCCCAGGGAAGGGCTTTTTCATCCTTACTGGTGGATCCAGTGTGCTGAGCACAGATAACTGACCACTGGGGGTGCTGCTCCTCTGGGAAGGGAATCACTTGCTGGTCGGAGGATCTCCATAGAAAATGGAAGTGGAGGTGGTGTTAACAGCAGTAAGCACAGACAGTTAGGATGTGCGGAAGAAGAGCAAGAGGGAGGGAGGAAGACCTACCGTGTGTGTATGCCTGTATCGGTATTTATGCTCGAAAGCGTGTCCAAGACTGGATAGCATGTTTGCTTGCCTTCCAGTGAGCACGAGGAAGCAGAAAGGAAGATGTAGCTAGGCACCTTGAGCGATGTGGGCATCAGCTCTGGAGGAAGGTTGGTCCTGAAGAGCAGCCCATCTACTCAACATGCTGTGCAGCAGGTGTCCAGGCAGAACTCATTGTCATAAGCACAAAAAAGCAGGTAGATATAAAAAGAGTGGACTGTGGATGTGCTCTTCTGGTGGCTTCTGTTTTTCCAGGGAGAAGAGAAGGAAAGCCTTGGTTCCTATCTTGCTCTGGCTGTTGGTGTAAAGGAACTAAGGCCCAAAGAACTACAGGGGAAAAATGTGGGTTCCAGCTACCACCCCATTCCTGAGGAAATTGTCATCATCACACACTTAGGAGATCTAAAATTGAATTTGAGGAAGAGAGGTAGGGCATGTGCCACCATGCCCAATTTTAATCACTGTCTCATCTCCGTCCCAGGGGCGGGGCTGGCATGGCATGGTAGACATCAAACCTGGGTCACTGTTCTCTGCCTAAGCAGACACTTTAGTCTGCTGAGCTATCTGGCCGCCTGACATTCCTTCTTAAGCACTCATTTTATCCGTACCATTAATCATTGCCTTAGTCAATGCAATTGTGTATCAGTTGAGATCCTGGTTACAAGCAACAGGAATTCAAATGAACCTTGGTTTAAATAAAGGAGACCTTGCCTTAGGTGAAAATCCAATAGTATGCTGTCCAGGACTGGTTTGGTTGCAGTGCCTGCTGAAGTTCCTGGGACTTGGGCTTCTTGCATCTCTTCCCCAGTAGCGGGGAAGAGATCTTCTTCTTCCCCATCCACCCCCACCTTAGCTTAAGGCCCAAGATGGCGGCTCCACCAGCCACCAGCCAATCCTCTGCATGCTAGAAAAGAAGGAGAGGCCGAGGAGACAGCAGAGGACACATGTCAAACTTCAGTGTTTCTTTATATCTCATTGGACTGAAGTTACAGGGCTGCATTCCACCACAAACAATGTAAAGAAATGCAACTTTTATCCAAGCTGTCCTGTATATATACACATAAATATCTTTTCCACTTCTTTCATTTGTCCCTTTCCTCATCCCAGTTTTTCCTTCCCTTTGAACAGATTATTGTACTGCCGATTTCTGCTGGTCTCGTGAAAGAATCAGTTAATGCTTAATTTTTTTCTCTTTTTTTAATTTCTTGTGAGTTAAAAATTTTTTTATTCATTTTGCATGTTTATATTTGGTAATCTAAACAACTAATTTGAAGATAACATTATGCAATATAGTAAACATTGCCAAATTCCTATTATTTTGTTTAGTGAAATTCGGTATCATTTCCAACGTTTTCTTTTAATCATTTTGTATTCTCTTCAAAAATAATTTAAAAATTAAAAACAAACAAAATAAATGTAGCTTTCATTTTGGGTGACACAGTCCCATATAAATCAGCATTAAAATGGGCTAACGGAGATTCAATATTGGGAAGGCAACTTGTTGTTGTTCTTAAGCACTTTGCCTTCCTCTTTCTTCCCTGACTCCGATTTTGCTCCTTAGAATTTCCTCTTTCATTTTGATTCATTAACTGCTGAGTCCCAGAATTCATGTGAAAAAATTATTCATTACCTTTTCTTTTGGTGATGGTACTGGAAATTGAATTCAACCTTCTCCTGAAGCTACAACCCTTGCCTTTTTCTAAAATGTACTTTAGGATAGAGTCCTATTGAGTTGTATAGGCTGGACTCGAATTTGCAGTCCTCTTGCCTCAGCCTCCAAGGTGCTGAGATTCCAGGCATGCACCACCACGCTTGGCTTAATTGCCTTTTGAGGGAGGTAACTGTGGTAGAATTATTAGCACTTTGGAGGCAGACAGCCTTGGCTTCAGATGTAGGCAGTAGTAGCTACTGGTTAAATAAATTGGAGTGAGTGGCTGAAATCCTCTAATCTTGCATAGTGAATGGTAAAATTCAGCCCAACTTATAAGGCTATAGGGAGAGTGAGACAATATGTAACTAATGTACTTCATGTGTACAAGTTCTCAGTGTGCCCACACTTCCTTTTACTCAGTGACCCAGCTGATGGAGTCACTATGAAGCCAGGGACCCTCAGTGGTGGGTTGCTAGTGACTCTCCTGTCTTCTTGGCAGGATCCAAATTTTTCTTTGGATTACTATCTCCTCTCCCTCATGTGTAGCAGCCATGACGTTTAGGGTTGAGTGACTGATTTCACCTCCTGCCCTTACTAACCCCAGGGGATATATGGTTGCTGGAGGATGCTTGGAGGCTGGGGAGGGAGTTTCCCACTTGCTGTTCTTCAAGCTCATCTCAGGTATTCAAAACATTGTTACAGCAATTTATTAATTAGTTGGATGGATGAGTCTTGGAGGACAATAGTCGTGGGGTGAGCATTTCTAAAGAAAATCTATGCCTGACGCTGCAAATATGAGGCAGTAATGCAGTGAAGCAGCCGTGGAAGCCATGGCCAGTTGACTATCGAGTTGGTGTGGTCTAATGTGACAGCTGGGAAGCTTGCCAGCTCAGTTCACCTGTTCACTAATGTGGTGCGCATGACTGGCTTTATACACTGGAACAGAACTTCTCCTGTGTGCCTACTTCTCAGCAGCAAAGTTGTGCTTTGTTCCAAGAATCTCACCTTTATTTTTCTGTTTTGGGAAGTGAATCTGCTCTGAACTTGGAGAGGAAGGCGAGGAAGGAAGGGAGGAAGGGAGAAAGGGAGAAAAGTGGGAAGGGAGGAAGGAAAGAAGGAAGGAATGGAGGAAGGACATTATTGGGCATTGGCCTTGTGCCTCACTTGGGCTCCAGGAAGCCTTCTGTGTAGAGGTTAGGGCATGCATTTGAATCTCAGCCCAAGTACTCTCTAGCTTCATGACCTTGGACAAACCACTTAACCTTTTTAAATTTTTTAAAAAGAAGCATTTTTGTGAATGATGTAAGCTTTAGATTGATTGGCCGCTCTTTAAATTTCAGTAGGAACTGGTTACATATTTATATTTTGTATTTTTTTTAAGGCAAGCCTTTTTTGAGGTCAAAATAGGATGCTGGTTCAAAAATTAATTAGTTGCTTTCCTCCACTTCCTGACAAAATCATGGGACATTTTTCTCTGCTTTTAACCATGTCAGCCTGCTATAACTTTCAGGGCAAAATTCACAAAAATCAAGCTCCCACTATGAACAGACTCTGTTCTCTCCTAGAGTTTTTGTTTTGTTTTGGTTCCAAGAGTTGGCCCAGGAAGTTTTGAGCTATGTTCTCACCCCTTTAAAAAATTTCTTTTTGGGGGGACGTGGTTTTGTTAAACTGCCAAGGCTAGTCTTGAAATACAGATCCTCCTGCCTCAACCTCCCATGTGCCTTGGGTTAGGGGCCTGCCCCACTACATGCAGATCAGCTCTGTAGATTTTATATCTCAGACTTACTGACACGAATCCTCTAGAAATTCCTTAGTTGCAATTTTGGTTTTCTTACCCTGTCATTGGTTCCTGGGGATGTTTCTATTAATGAGCTTTTAGTAGATAAACTTAAAAGTTAGCAAGTTTTAGAGGCTTTTTTTTGTTGTTGTTTAATTGGTTCTCTTGTTTTGTTTTGTTTTGAAATAGGGTCTCACTATATTGGCAAGTCTAGCCTGGAACTTTCACTCCTCCTACCTCAGCCTTCTGAGTAGCTGGGATTGCTGGCTTGCATCACTATTTATTCCCAGCTCAATTTTTAAAGTTTGCTCAGTGTTTTACTTGTTAGGATGGAGTGATGATTTCCAAACTCATTTCATGACAGATTAGAAAGCAGAAGTCCCTATTATTCTTTCATAAAATCCTGACCACAACCCTCTGAAGTGAATGTTGTTAGTGAAGGAAACAAGCTGAGAAATCTAAGGGGTTTGTCTCCTGTCACAGGGCTTGGGAATGGCGGTCAGAACAGGGATCGACCTTCACCCTCATCTCCCCATGTGATCATTGCCTCATTTATACAGAGTGTTGCCAGCTTGTGCTTCTGCTGATCACATTTGGACTGGTGCTACTATGCAAATTCTTTAAACTACAGTCTAGGTGATTTGATCTGGTTTCACAACCAGGGGCCACCGGAGGGAAATCCAGCTCTTAATCATTCTGTACACTATTACCTAATTTCTTCATAACCCATGACTTTATCTTCCCCTTAGGGAAGGAAAAAGAATGCAAAATGAAATACGCTCATTACATAGTATTGCTTACTATCAGCTCTAGTAAAATAATTTAGAGTGGCATAACTTGAAAGAAAGCATCAAACTGTAGCTGTGGAAATCCTCATGATTTTCATTAGTCTGGGTAAGGAAAAATGGATGGAGATCCCTTTAAGCCCGAGTTTGAATTCTGGCATGACTCCTTGATCCACAAGCAAAGCTGGACCTCCTTTTCCTCATGTTATGACTTATATCTAGATGTCTCTTCAAAGCCTCATGTGCTTATAGGTGGGGATTTTTTTGGAGGTGGCTTCATCTAAGATGTGTGACACTAAGAATAAGGGTATGTGATTACAAAACTAATCCACTCATAGGGTTAGCATAGTTCTGGGTGTGGATGATGGAAAATCCCACTGTGGATGTAGGTGGCAGCACCAGAAAGGTATGTAGCCTAGAAAGCCTAAGAGGAGAGGGAGGCTGCTGCTACTGCTCTTGCAGTTTGTTGCTTCCTGCCTGCCACACCATGCACCGGTTTTCCTCTGTGATGTCCCTTTGTCATGCTATCCTGTCTTGGACCAGCCAACTATGGACTAAAACCTGTGCATATTCTGAGTTGAAATAAGCCTTTCCCCTTTTAACTTTGGGTGTCAGATATGTCATCTCAGCTATGAAAAAAAGTAACTAAGATATCATCTAATAAATAATTAATCTCCTATGGTTGCACTGTGGCCAATTAAAAAAGCACCCATTAGCAGTTATTGAACATCTCTGTCCTCAAAGGAAGCTAATGGAAAGATAAAAGAGCAACATAACAGTGCCTGTCTGCTGGGCATGTGTGAAGAATGGAGAACTGTGTGCTTCTGCAGATAGTTTGTAGTTGGTGGACTTTGTATCCAAGATACTTCTGACCTGCAAAGGAGCTGAGATACCTCACACCTTTTCTTTGGCTTCTCAGTTTTGAGGCAGAGCCTCAATTTCTTAATGTCTTTGGCTGCTGTTCAGCTGACCGCAGGTTTCTGTTGGTCTAGGAGTTTCTCTAATTCCATTTGGGTTTAAACTCTGGTCTCATTTGCGATATTTCTGCAGAGCACACCACTTCCCACCTGCAGGCTCATCCCAGCCAAGTGCTCCAGGATCTCTTCCACTTCCAAGTTCATAAATCACTTCATTTAGACCTATTTCACCTTACATAAAACAATGGTAAAAGAAAGCTCAATGTTCAGTATAATCTGTACAAAATAGAGAATGCTGGAGCACACTTAACAGTGTAAGTCTTCTTACCTAACCCCTCTCAGGGGGCACAGCCAAGTCTACATTTGGCATCGGAATCTTCCCTGATCAGGTTGAGCTCAGGACCAAAACGTTGACATGAGCTGGCACCTGCAGTGACTTTTCCCAAGCACGAGGCAGAGGATGTCAGTTTCTGAGACACAAACCAGGAATACTGCCGATGGAGACTTAGAGAATATTCAAATGTACCTGAGGATGCTGGAGTACATCTAATATATTCTTATGTTTGGATTTCCTCATAGGAAACATCTTTTTAGCCACCTTTTGTGAAGAACTAAATGACCAGTTGACAAGGCACCTGAAAAGTGAGAATTGGGCTGTTAAACTGCACCAGAATCAATCTTGCCAGGGGCAGCCTATCTAGCAACTATGTGGCTGTGTGAATCCTTGTATTGACTCTATTGTAGCATGGATTTCCTATACACTGAAGGAAGCAGTGTAGAGGACCAGTGGTTCTCAGCTGAGGGACTTCTGTCTCCCAGAGGACTTTTGGTAATTAATTCTATTATCTCATTTCCTTCAAGAGTTTAAGTTTTGGCCACAGTTCCTCTCACTCTCCTTTGCTTCTTGATATCTTAGACTAGATGTGTACAGTGCTTAAGTCACTATATGCCAGAAAGAGCTGCGAAACAAGACAAAGAAAAGGTGCGAGTCTCGAAAATGCTCCGTGAAAACTTTTTCAAATAATTACTTTGATTAATTATTTTCATCACCACCCTATCCCAGATAATTATTGAGGTTACTAGGTGCCAAGCACAGTGCACAACACTGATATTGCAAGGATTAATGACAATTCCTAATTTGAGAAATTCGGGTCTGGTGAGAAATCCAGACTATAACCAGTAACTAACATATGTGCTCTTACAGTCGCCAAATCCAGGTCTAGAAGCTCACCCCATGGAAAAACCAATGTCTAGGACATGTGCATTGGATGGAAGGAGAAATTGTATTCAGGGGCCAAAAATGGAAGAAGGAAATATTGCTCACAAATCTTCTCCACTCCAGGGTGTTGAGGAGTTACAGATATAGGGCAGGGATTATACAGGAAGAAGATACGATAATCAAGGGGAGAAATGTGGATGTTTTTTGGAGGCTAAGATGAGATTTTTCAAGAATTCAGGTGTCACATTTTATCCCTTTTTTCTTGGTCTGGAGTTCCTGGTTATGGCAGCTGTTTCAGGGGTCTTTGGCCTTGAAGTAGGAAGGCACAGATAGGACAAGTCTATGTCAAGTTACCCCTGTATTATAGGTTCTGACAAAAGAGTTCTCAAATGATCAACATGTCTACATGCACAGCTGAGTAGAATCTGATGCCAAAGACAGCAAAGGAGCTGGATGCAAGAGAAAGATAAAGATGCCAAACCTTATATCCAGCCACGCATGGGACAGTTGTGCAGGCCCAGTGGAAGACAGTGCCTTCAGCAAACATTCTAGGAAGTAATCTGGGCAACCATTACCATCATCCCCCACATGGCAGAGATATTAACTATGGCAAAGCTAAGAGGAGGCTGACAATGCATTGCCCGACGATATGACCTCCCCAATTTTTACATCAACTAAAAGCAGAAGCATTTATTTAGGCTTTCCCTCAGTAATAATATTTCTGTGGAAGCATAAATAAAATCTTCAAGAGTGGCTACTGTGGAAGAGTTTGTATCAGTTTCCTACTGACACTGCAATGAACTATCACAAATTCAGTTGTTTAAAAAAACACGCATTTATTCTCTTACAGTCTGTGAGCCAGAAATCTTGCATTTTCACTGGGTTAAAGCCAAGGCGGTGACAGAGCTGCTTCCCTTCAGCAATCCTAGCAAGGAAGTTGTTTCCTTATTCTTTCTAGCCTCAAGACCACTTGTATTCCTTGGCTGGTGACCCCTTACTTGTCCAACCTTGTGCTCAGTCATTGCAGCAAAGACATTTGGAGTCACATCTTCCTGTCTCTCTCTTAGCCTTATGATTACATATAAGGCCCAGCTAACCTAGGATAATCTTTCTCAAGATCCTTAACTGTATGCCTGCGAAGTCTCTTAGTGTCATATAAAGTAAAACTTGCAGACTCTGAGAAGTTACCGGAGGCCATGTCTCAGCTACCATAGTCAGACAATAAGTAAGGGCCTTTCGGCTGAATCTTGTGGGGGCAAAGAGGGGTTTATTCTGGCAATTTTGTGTACAGGAAGGACCTGGGATTATGGTTGTGAATGCTACACCTGCCCTTGGGTGGGTCACCTGCATACAATGTAAGGGATGGAAAGAGGTTTACTCACCCCTCCTCTCCTGTTGCTTTTGCTGTCTTCCACAGCCATGAGCTGTTACCCCTCTGCCATGCTACCCTGCCTTAGAACCAGCCGATTATTGACTGGAACCTCTACAAACTATCAGCTAAAGAAACATTTCCTCCTTTAATCTTGGGTATTGGGTATTTTGTCTCAGCAACAAGAAGTAACTAAGAAGGGAGCTTTTCCTGGATGGACTTGTCTTCATCAGTAGAGCTTGGGAAAGAAGTCAGATAGAAAACTCCTGCTGGCCTGAAGGAAAAAGAAGGGATTCAAGGAGTGAGAGACTGAGGATAGAAGATGCGCAAGGTGGCACAAGGTTGCAAGTGGCTTCTACAAGCGGACAGACGCCCCTCAGCAAGAGAATGGTGACATCAGTTCTACAGCCTGAAGATACTGAATCCTTCCAACAACCACGCGAGCTTAGAAGAGGACCATGAACTCCAGTGAGGAATGCAGCAAAACTCTACTTTTATTCTAGAGAACATAGCTTACTCCTGTCTGGACTTTTAGCTCAGAAAAACTGTGAGATTATTAACAACTATTGTTGTAAGCTTCTGAATTTTGAGTATTTTGTTCTGTAATAACAGAAAACTACTCTAAACAAGGAATAAAGTTCCTTCCTCCCAATTTATCCCTAGGAACCTTATAGAAACCCACACCCTACCCCAGAACTCAGCATACTACAAGGGTCTGAGAGAGATGTAAAAGTCTTAAAGTGATTTCCATCTTTCCCTGCTAAATGCCTTTTGTTTTTAGGGTTATATAAGAGAGAGAGGTCATTCTAGAAGAAATTTTTCTTCAATAAATTTCTGTGTCAAAAGAACTTGCTGGCTCTGCCCATGCAGAGAAGCAGTGCTAAGTTGCTAGCTTAAAAAAAATAAACTGCCTCAGTTGGCCAAGAGTGTGGTAAGAAGTAGAAGCAGAAATTTTGGGAAAATGGTTATAAATGACTTGTAAAATGTGGCACTTAGACTCTAGGATCTGTATCACCTATAAATTATTGAGTCTCATTCCAGATCTTGTGAATCAGAAAATGTGTTCTAAATAGCCCTCTGGGTGATTTTGTTGTGTAACAAACTTTGAAATCATTGACTTAGACAAATAAGAGTGGATGACACAAACAACGTGTAGCATTTTCTGGACAAAGCACTCTCTCTTCTCTCTCTCTCTCTCTCTCTCTCTCTCTCTCTCTCTCTCTCTCTCTCTCTCTCTTAAAAAAGAGTAGAGTAACAAAGGATGCAGGGTACAAACAAAGCTCCACATTGCCCATGCTGTAACATGGGCAGCCACCAGAAGCTTGCTACAAGGTTCTGTGATGTTAGCCGTCAGGTGCATCTTGAGGTTTATCTGCTCCCAAGTCCCCTGCCCATGAAATTTGCCACATCACTGATCCTGAGTAAATACTTAGCATGCATCAAAAAGGTCAGACCAGAATGATAATTTCCCTGTTTGTGGTTTGATATCTCTTCCTGTGTCCGTGTAGGGTGAAATCTACCCTTATTAAAGAGACACAAGAATGCTCCTCCAGCCTGGAGAATTTTTCTGGACCATCAAAAGGATAGTGTGTGAATAGTGCTGTGTCTGTGAATAGAAGCCACCAAGCAGAAGAAAGGAGCATCCATGATCCTGCAGAGCCCACGCTGCCTCCTCTGGCCTCCCTTTCAGCAGCTGGATTTAGCTTTCTGGGATGCACCTAGCACTTCTTTTGGCCTCTGACAAAATCTTTGACTGTTCTCTGTAGGGGACCAAGGACAGAAACTTTTGCATGCTTTCATGCCACAGTGACATTAAAGAGCAAACAGTGGGTATTTCTGCACACAATCAGCAGATGAGCAGTTTAATGAGTCTTCGTGGCCAGTGAAAGCCTCCCCAAGGCTGTCTATTACGAGCCCACATTCTAAGAGCACAAGTTACTTTCTCGGGTCTGGTCAACCAGACTTTAATTCCTTCCATACCACACATTACTATGCAATTCTAGTTGCCTCAGAAAGCTCAGATGATTAAAAGAGTTTATGTTTGTACTTCCAGAAATCTCTCTTGCAATTTAAATGATTCATACACCCAAGTTTTACAAAGAAGAAAATAACTTCATTGTTATTTGCTCTGTGAAAGCCTTCAAGTGTTCAGCTTATTATTTCATTTATCTGGTTGAAAAATGAGTTTATCTCTAATTCTCTAATCTTTTCCATAGAGAATTCATATGGAGTAAGGGAAATTTTCTTATTAAACTAGCAAAGAAGTAGCTGCTCCTTTCATTTTCTCTCTATTTTTTTTTTTTTTTTGGTGGGGAAGATACTTGTCATCACATGTTAGTATTATGTTAGTATTCTCATGCCATGTAGCAACTTTCAGGAGAACTGGGCAGAAGAGAGAACCAAGTGGTAAGAATGTTTTTCTCTTATCTCTGCTCCAGAACAGTAGCACAGTTGTGGAGACAGCTAGTTTTCTCTGAGTGCATGCCCTCTTCCTTTCTTTCTTCTTACAGGTTCCCCAAGCTTTCCTTGGACTGAGGCACATGCTTGTATTTACATACAGCACAATTTCACCATCGTGAGGACCCCTGAGTGGTCCCTCTTGTAGCCACTTTCATTTCGCCATCATTCCTCATCCTTTGAAGCCAGTGATTTATTTCCCACTTTTAGAGTTTTGACATTTCGAGAATGGTCTATAAATGGAATCATACAGTATTTAACCTTTGAGGATTGGCTTTTCTATTTTTACTTCAACATACTTCCCCTGAGAGTCTAACAAGTTGCAGGCACCAATAACTTGTTTATTTTTTAATTGCTGATTAGAATTCCATGTTACGGGTATACCATATTTTAACCATTCACTCATTGAAGAATATGCAATTGTTTCTAAGTTTGGGCTATGAACATTCAGGTTTTGACTTTTGGGGAATAAAATTATTCATTTCTCTCATACAAATGTCCAATAGTGAAGTCTCTGGATTGCAACTTCATTAATTACGTATGTAGTTGTATATTTTCTGATTGACTCCAGGGGTAAAACTCTAGGCAAACCCTCCACTACTGTGCTATATAACCCCAGCCCATGTGGTTGATTCCTTAAGAATCTGCCAAATAGTTTTCTAGTGTAGTTTTACCATTTTACATTTTATAAGCAATGTACAAGTGATCAAATGCTTCTGTTCCCTCTTTAGCACTTGGTATTAGCATTTTCTTTTTTTGCTTAAAGCTTTCTGATAAGCATGTACTGAGAGCTTCTTATAACTTTATTTTTTTATATTTGAAAATTTTATTGATAAACAGATAGCAATGAGACAGTTTCAAATCAAATCAGAAGTACAGTTTCAACAAATAACACACTGCATATATTCTTCTTAGTGGTTAATTGCTGTACAAGATGCGGACTTAAGATCCTATTTGCAAACCCCATTAGAACAAATCATTCTATTCATTAAGAGAATGCAACTATATATCTATCCTCACCACTTTGAATACACAGATACAAAATGGACATTCATATGTATACCTTATTTTTTCTAAGTTCCGTTATTGAATATTATAGGTGTGTAAACTCAGAAAAATATTCTAAAAGAGTCCAGTAGACCATAATAGCATTGGGTCTTCTGTTTAACTGGCAATGTCAGAAATTATTGACCTGAGTCCCCCACAGCTCAACATCACAGCATGGCTTTACTTCCTATATTTCGTCTTCATACTTTTCTACTGGATGGTTAAGACCGAGGTAAAGCAGGACCTGTGCAACAAGAGTTGTAGCTTTTTGGTCGGAGAAGGTCAGTGAAATCCCCTCAGGATTTATCCTGAGATCTAGTACCTCAGATTGTAGAATCTTTGTCAGTGTCAGCCATGTGGATGAGTCACGGCCATTGCTTGACCAATGTGCTCTCTGTGAAAGCCTGAGAGAGGGTTTTCTCTCCATGTGACTCTCCTTAGACACACTCTACATCATCAATCACTTTCCTCTTTGGCCCCATAATCTTCTTGATCAGAAAATTTGGGACACTACCGAGGTACATGACGTTACAGTACAAGTTCTCATATGTCCTGAGTCTTAATTGACCTTAGAAGGTTAGGGCCAAAATGTTGGCTTTCCTTGTATCCCTCCTTTTTCTCCAATTTTGGTCTGCAAACTTAGGTTGTGAACCATCCCGAAGACAAGCTTATTGTTATTATCAAACGATTTAGGCTATTAAGCTTAACCTCACTATCTCACTGCATTTCAAATATCTTAGACATAATAAGGAACAGGTATTTTTCATCAAGTATTGATATGGGTCCTGCTTCAAGGTTGTATATGGTGAGATTTTTGGACTTATGTGCAAACATGAGAAGTATATAATTCTTTACCCTATTTTTAAAATATAATGTAATTTTTAAATATTTTTTATCATATTATGCAGGGGCTTAAACTTCTTATAACTTTAATTTGCATTTTTACCTAGTAGCTGATGATTTGGAGCATCTTTACATTTGCTTATTTGCCATCTGTATATCTTCTTCAGTGAATAATGTGTTCATATTTCCTGCCCATTTTCTAATTGTATTGTTTATTTCAGAGACAAGGAAAGAGGATTTCTTGAGTTTTAAGAGTTCTTTAGACATTGTTTCTACTACTCCTTTGTTGGACAAATGACTTGTAGCCCCTTTTTCTTTCTTTCTTTTTCTTTCTTTCTTTCTTTCTTTCTTTCTTTCTTTCTTTCTTTCTTTCTTTCTTTCTTTCTTTCTTTCTTCCTTCCTTCCTTCCTTCCTTTCTTTCTTTCTTTCTTTCTTTCTTTTTCTTTTTCTTTTTTTTTTTGTATTTTAGGGAAGGGTTACAGGGTGTTCAGCGTCTCACTACTAGATCAGATCCACCTGTTTACACCCTCCCAAAAGCTGGGATTACAGGTGTGCTTCACCACACCCAGTCTCATTTGCTGTCTCAGCATGGCCCCAGGGTGGGGCCAGCATGGCAGGCCTGGGGATTGAACCCCCAGACCTTGCCCCTGCTTGTAGGTGCTTTAATCCGCTGAGCTGTTTGGCCAACCCTCACTCTTTGTTTTGATGATTGATTTTTTTTTTCTTTTAAGCTAGACACATGGCTATCCAACTAGAGACTATTTTTCTTTCTTTTCTTTTTTTCTTTTTCTTTTTCTTTTTTTTTACAGCAGATTTGAGGCCAGTGACAAAAGGGTGGAAATGATACAGGCAAAGCCATGGACCATCGAGCAGGCCAGGAATTCTGGATGTCCATCTTCTTCCCTAGTCTGGAAGACAGTCTCTCTCTGCTTCAGTGTAGTTTCTACCATATAGATCAGGACAAGGCAGGGGCCAAGGTAGGTCCTAGCTGCTAAGGGATGTAATTTATACTTCTGGGTCATATGATCTCTGAAGATTTGCAGTTTTAGCACAAAAGCAGCCTTGGACAACATATAAATAAAGGAGCCTGACTGAGTGTACATATAATTACTTATAGTATCATGTGGTCCACTCATGGGGGTATGACTTACTGACAAAGGCAAAGCTACAGGGCTTCAGTAGCTGGGTCCCTAAATAAACACTTGAAGTGGAACCATTGAATTATCCTTGGTGGCTGCCTATAAAACTAAGTTGTGAGGAAGAACCAGACTTCTTTTTAGAGTCAGTTAATTTTAGCGATGCTTTGTGGTAGCAGCTTGACCAGTGCCTATATAATAGAGAAGCTGGCAGTCACTGGGTCCATACTCTGCTCATGATTCAAAGGTAAATGACATATGTCCCACGCTGGACAGAACTTGCCGAGTGGTTGAGAGGGTGTTTCAGTACAGTGCCGTGGGGCTGGAACTGAACTATCAGAAAGTGCACTGGAAATAGGGATGGGGTTGGGAAGAAGGGAAAACACTTAGTGAGTGTCTAATGTCTGGCAGGCATTTCATTGTTATCACTAAAGGCACGGAGAAGTCTATGAAGTATGTCATTATATTTGCATTTTAGAAGTGAAAAAAAAATTGAGTCTGAAAAACTCGTAAATCTACCCAATGACATAGATACATTTGAAGCCTTGAAAAGTATCTAGTCCAAGGATGGATTTATTCAGTGTTGCCATACAAAGCCTGATCCAAGTCCCCTGTGTTGGAACACTTGGAACCTTTCCCTCTTCCCTGGCTGGGAGAACACCATCAGCATTGTTAGCTGAGAATTATCAAGCAGCTTCTATCTGTCCAAACCCAAAATCAGGTGTAGGAAGGATAAAGGAATGAAGGGAAGGAGCTGATCTTTAAAGGAACAAAGGCTTTGACAACGTGGTTCAGCCACCACCCTATCCTTTTGGATTTTGCAGTGGCTAAAGTGCCACTCTGCTCTTGCATGCTCTGAGATAAGCCCAAGGTACATCCTTCCTCGTGACTCTTGGGAGATTTGTGATGATTGCTTTGTTTACCAGCCACTCTACAGTTTCAGGTCCTTTTCCTTTTCCTTGAAATATGATTCATGAATAAGTCTCTCCCTGTTGGAATAGGCTGAATGAAATCATCTCCTTAATTATCTGGTGGTTTTTGTCTTTCACAGTTTTGTTCTGACTCAGTAGACTTGGGGTTCGTCTGTGTGTCCTCATGAGCCTCCTGCAGGTGGCCAGACTTCTGGGTCCTTTTCGTGCCCTATCTGACTGCATCATTTGGCCCAATCCTCATCCTGTACTCTGGACTCCCTGGTAGAATTTGACTTTGATTCTTTTTGAGTCCCCACTTGATTTCTGGTACTGGCTTGTCTTGGCTTTATGATCTGACAAATTAGTATATACACTGCAAACAGACTAATGGAAGTGTAACAAATGTAATGTAAACACATATTTTCTCTGTTGGATGAAAGGCAACAAAGAATCTTGTTTGCTAGTCTTTTCTGGTTACTTATCAGACTGGAGGTCAAATCTACACACTGAGAAGAGAAAGTCTTTGATGTAGATTGGTGAATTCTGTATTTTATGCTTATTTATGCAATTACATAATTTTTATTTCTATAATTTTACATTTGAAGGTATAATCTTTCTCTGTGTATGTTATGCTTATGTGTCTATAATTGAAAAAGGGTTTTACTTCTCATACGTGTGTACTATTTTCCTACTTCTGGAGGGTATTACCAAATCTTTTGAAGGATCTCTATTATGAATGACTTAAAAGTGAATAAATGATTACATAAATTTGAAATTCTCCTAATTCCTGGAGATTAGGGAATTAAAAGTCAAGTAGTGTCAGTATGGAAAAAAAGTAGTGATGAATTGCAAAACATTTTGAGAATTCATAGTTTAGGAAAAGTATTTGTCAATCAAGACTAGCTCAGTAATTTTGGCTTAATAAAAAGTTATCCTTTCTCTAAGTTCTCAGCATTAAGTATCATAGAAACATGCATATTTATTCTTCTTGGGTATGGTCTCTTTCAATTTCTATACAGGTTCACTTCCCAAATAAGCTCATGTTATTTTTAGCTAGTGTTTAAAATGGTGAAAAATGATAGTTTGTATTTAACCAAATTGAATAATTAGCCCAAAAATTTATTTCAGTGCTAATTATGTTTTGTGGTATGTGAACTTGAAGATGATTTCCAAGATCTTTAGATCATTTAAAAACTTTAAACTCCTAATTAATTCAGTGAATTCATAGACATTTGTCAGATATAGTTATTAATTACAAGTAAGATAAAGAACTAAAGCATTAATTATTAATCATCATTTTTAGTTTATATGTCTGTACCTTATTTTTATACACTAAAGAAAGGCTATATACATATTGTGAGTGTGATAGTGAGTGTGTTCCACTTCACTACTGTGTTTTTCTTTTTTTACTTTGAGATGGGGTCTAACTTGAATTCACCGTGAAGCCCAAGCTGGCCCCTGGCCTTAAACTCACTGCAAGTGTAGTGTCTTAGCCTCTCGAGTGCTGGTATTACAGGTGTGTACCACCACGATCAGCTTGCTACTGTATTATAAGGGATGTATATGCTACAGGAAACTGTAAACTGTGCTAATCTACTGTGGGGCTCACAACTCAGTTATCTGCCTCCTAATATTTTTCTAGGGAATAGAGGTTATTGTGGATAAAAGCCATCATCAAAATAAATGAATGCATTAGGAGCAGTACTCATACAGTCCCAGCTTTGTATGTAAAGTAGGTAAGATGTGTATCATTGTTAATGAAATCAGAAAGCAGTTTGATCTTAAAGTAAAATGACTTGCTATTAAAGAAAGAGAAAGAGGAGAGAATATGAATGAATTGAATGCACATAAACACTTGAAGATTTATAGATGAGAAAATTTATTTATTGTGGCCAAAGCAAGCTAAGACATGAAGATTTTGTTTATAAGAATCCGGGAAGAACTTTAATATCTAATATTAAACTGATATAAAGTGAAAATTTGTTCTTTTGTTAAAAATGACAAAATTTTCTTGGATCATTGGTTTCATCTTAATATGAGGTTATAAAATGATATTCTTTGCCTGTATAATCTGATTAGATAGAAAAGATTTGGCTTAACAAAAATAACCTGTTTTATGTTCATTTTATTATATTCTTGATGACTTATGAAGAAAGTTTCTCAGCTACAAGAGTCATGATAATCATGTTATCCTCTGTGTTGTTTTTCCTACGTTTATTTTCAAATATTTTATTCTCACTTTGAAAGGAAAGATAAAATATTGTCTCTCAGGTACCCATGATTTGATTATTTCTTAGGTGTTCCAGTCTTTCAACAACTTTTGACTGTCGCCTTTCAAAAGGGACAAGTTTTTTTTAAATAAAATTAAATCCTAAATGACTTCTTTTACACCTACAAGTATATTTGAGATTTCTTCAGGGTATGCACTAAAATCACAAAGGATTTAGTATTTTACCTTGCAAAAGATGTGCTAGAAATAATTTTTATGTGGAATGTTACTATGGGTGAGCTGCAAAGAACTGCTTGACTAGAACAGATGCTTAGTTTGCCTAGGTTAAGTTTGTATAGGTGACATTAGTAATACAGATATTTTAGAATCACAAGCTGGTTGTAGATTGCTAGCTGGATTGCTAGAGACATATCAATGCACTTGCTATGTGACTTTCTTTCTTTTTTCTTTCTTTCTTCTTTCTTTCTTTCTTTCTTTCTTTCTTTCTTTCTTTCTTTCTTTCTTTCTTTCTCCTTTGGTCTTTTTGAGACGGGGTCTCGCTGTACAATTCAGGCTGGCCTTGAGTTCAATTTGTAGCCCAGGCTAGTCTCAATGTTGGGACAATCCTCCTGCCTGGTGCTGGGATTATAGGCCTGTGCCACCATGCCTGGCCTGATGTGTTTCTATTTATCAGAGCCCTGCTGCTTTGCTTGTCACTAAACCTGCATCAGTTAGTTTTCTGTTACTATGACAAAATGCCTGAGGTACATGCCTTAGGAGGAGGATAGGTTTATTTTGGCTCAGTCTATAGTTGTTTGGCTCTGTTGCCCTTGGGCCTGTGGCAGCACAGGGTATCATGGCAGGAACACATGGCAGAGTAGGCCTGTTTACTTCATGGCATCCAGCAGGCAAAGGGGAGAGAAGTCAGGGCCAGGGTCTCAACATCCCCTTTAAGGGTAACCTCTAGGGAGCTGATGGCCTTTACTAGGCCTCACCTCTTCATGGGCATGCCTTCAGCACATGGGCCTCATGGGGACATTTCCAATCTAAACAACTGTATAATGTAATTTATAGGTTTAATTATTTTTTAAACTTTTGGGAGACAGGATCTTGTTAGGCAGTTCAGGGTGGGCTGGAACTCACTATGTATCCCAGGCTGACCTCAGACCCATGGTGACCTTCTTCCCTCAGTCTCTTGAGTATTGAGACTACAGGCAAATGCCACCATGCCTGGCCCCATCAGTTATTTCTTAAGATATTAATTTTGTTGCATTTTACTCATTTAATTTAAGTCTATCATCTTCTAGGCTAGTGGTTTTCAAGTAGAATTTTTTAAACTTATACAGTTATAATTCACATATACAGATATTTAGGGCTTCTTTCTGGCTTACAGATTCTCCTTGTATTTTTTATATGCTCTTGGCGTTCACTAAACTATATGTTAGTTGTCTTCATGCTATGTTTTAATATTATATTACACTGGAAGATTTGTTTCTTTTATCTCTCTTTTTTCTTTCCTTTTGTGGTAATGGAATTTTAACTCAGAGCCTTTGTCCTGGGTTATAGCCTCAAACTCCCCATTTTTAAGAATTTATTATTGTTGAGATGGGATCTTGTTAAATAGCTTAATTGCCCAGGCTACGCTTAAACTTGAAGTCCTCCTGCCTCAGCTTTCAAGAATGTGAGGATTATAGGCATGTACCAGCATGCTTAACTTGGCAATTTTTTTCTTGGTAAATATTAATTCATCTATTTTTATAAATCAGATATAATGCCCCACTTTTCTTTAGAAATAAGATTAATCACCATATTTATAGATATTCTGTTTAAAATTTTTAAGGTTGACTTATACCTTGTTTGCATAGAAATAAATTCTCTTCTTAGTTTCATTTCTTTTTCTTGTGTGAAATCTCATTAGGTCTTTCAGATTTGAGAACTACCTAAACTATGTTTTGTCTAGTGGAGACTTACCTGACTATCTTTGCACCTTCCTGGAAAACATTACACTGGATCTTGTTACCTTGATAAATTGTTAATCACTATCAAATTTCCACCCTTCCTGCTTCTTTCAATATCTTGTTATATTCTTGAAGCTAACTTTTCCAATTCTTTTCCCTCTTTCTGGACTCCGCATCAATGGAGACCTACATCCTGGCTGCTCCAATCCCTGTTGTGGTTCTAGTTTACTTCAGCAGGTCCGTTCTCTTGTAATCTGATGAAGCTTTGCAAGCTTGATACCACCCTCCAAGGGCTCTCATTTTCTACCCATGGACCCGAATTTGCCCAATGTAGTTTGCCAAAGGAAGGCCAGTGAAATGTTCAGGTCATATGGGGAGATAACCAAAGAGGAGACAGCATTGCCGTAAGGTCAGCATTTGAGCAGGAGCTCAAGAAATCCAAAGAAGCCAGGCATGGTGATGCATGTTTATAATCCCAGAACCCTTGGAGACTAAGGCAAGCGGACTGTGAGTTTTAGTTTAGCCTGGGCAATTTAGCAAGATTCTGTCTGGAAGAGAGAGAGAGAGAGAGAGAGAGAGAGAGAGAGAGAGAGAGAGAGAGATTAAAAAAGAAACCCAAAGAGCAATGCTTAACCAAAGAGTTGCATCTTGAAATCCACTGGACTGGTTTTCCTTAGGTCCAATTCTTAGCTCTTCACTTAAATCCAAATGTTCATATTAATCCTTCTTCAAGATGCCCACCCTCCAGAATGCTAAAACAAGTGATCTTTGCTATGACTTTTCAATATGTGTTGCAATGGGTTTTTCAGAAACAACCCTGACAAGAGTCCCAGGAGATTATGTCTTAGGTCCTGCTCTGCCCTCTGGAGGTTTATGAGCACTTTAGAGATTGTTCAGTAGTGCATGAGATGTGACAGTATGGAACTTTTCCTTTCTGAGTCTTGTGTGTCTTGGAAATTCATGTCCAGGAAGGAGCTGAGCACACAGAGCCACCCTGCCTTTGGCTGTCCTAAGACAGACCCATGCCATCCTTTCTCATGACTCCCTTAAGACTGAAGTATGGTGCCTTTCTTTATTTGCACAGTAGTATGGGTTCAATCTAAAATATCTGTCAGAAGGCTCCTGTGTTGAGATATTGGACTTTGGAAAATGATTGGTTCATGGGGTATAATGCGTGCTGCTAGTAGGTGGGTCCTGGTTGGAAGAGGTGGGTCCCTGGAGGCTTCACCTGGATGGCCCTATCCACCTCCTTGGCTCTTCCTTCTTTCTCTCTACTTCCTAACTTCATGACATGAGCGCTTTTCTCTTCTCTGGCAGATCCTTCCGCCACTCTTTTCGTGCCTTGGAGCCATCCTCCCATAGATTGAAAATGTGATCCAAAGTACTTTGTCTCAGCGAAGTGAAAATGACTAAGACAACTTTCTTGTGTAAAGCCTCAGATTCCTTCCTTTCCTCTGAGATGCTCCTCATTAATGAACATTCTCTTTATTGTTATACCCTTAATGCAATCATATCCCTAACTGTTGGATGCATTTTGTTTTCCTTACCTGTTTTCCTCTCGTTTTAATAGCTGGGTCCAACTCTCTCCTCTCTGAGTCTTAGTTTCCTCTTTATCCAAGGACCATGAGATAATAATGGGAAAGGTTCAATTTGCCCATACTAAGTGTTCAACTAATAGTTGTGCCTCCATATAGAGGAAAACAGTGGGAGCCTATGAAGACAGGGTTGCAGCAATGTAACTATGTCTCCAGATGTGGGAAAACAAAGTAGGGGCCTTATACATGAGTAAACACACAGAGCAGATGGATCAGCTTATATGGGTAGAAACTGTTGCTGATATACCTTAGAAGTGCCCATACAAGTTCCTGTATGCCAGAAGTGCCCATTCTGTCTGAGAAGTAAATGTCTATTGCATTTGGAATTTACATGTGGGCTAGCAGAGGGCCTTACACAGTAACAGTGACGCTGCTCAAAAGATAACTTGCCTGTACAAATCGATGGCAAAGATTGTCTCAAATCATAGCCCCCACTCACTCTGAGAGGCTGGATTGTGCAGGCCCACACGGTGGACTTACCATTTCCAGGTAGGTCCTGGCAACTGTCAGGTGAGAGTGCCAGGCGTATAGGTCATATTCGGACTCCAGGCCCTAAGAACACAGGTGAAGAGTGAGATTTCTAATGGTGAACTGTGATATTGTTCCCCAGCTCTTGGTTAGGGGAAACCTTGCCAAATAAGCCGGCAATGACAGCCACTAAATATATTTCAAGATTGCAGGAAAAGGGAAGAGGTAGCAACTATGAACATTACGCAGGCACTCACAGGTAAGAGAATGTAGTCATGACTTGATAATTCGATTGGAAACTCAAATTGCCACAGTAAGCATTTATGGAGCACTGGGTTTAGATACACAAATGCAAAGCAATCAGAAAAATGTTTGCTCCTGGAAAGTGATCACCCTGGTGCTTTGCACTAAGTTGTAATCAGCATGAATGTAAAATGAGAAAATTCTCAAAACTCAAAGATTGTAAAACTGGAGAAAGGAGCACTGTGTTTGGGGATCTTAACAGAAAATTTTCTGGACAGTTTGTGACTTTCTGTCACCCACCACTCTCTTCCTCGGTGTTGGATATGCTTTTTGTACTTTCAATTTTTTCCTGTCTGCCATTGCTTTTTATTTAATTCTTATCCTGATTAGATCTGAGCTATTCAGTGCACACGGTGGGTTCAGGGCAACAGTACTTTCAAGACCTTGTGACATTGTTTTAATTCCTTCTAAAGTCAAATTAAAAAAAATAAATTTTAAAATGTTGTAATATACACTATTAATAACTCATCTTCATACCAATGTCTAAAATATAACTTTAAATATTTTTATTGTGGAAGAAGCCTGAAATCGATGTGCCTTTGTCCCCCAGGAAAGTCATAGTGCAGACCCAACTAGAGCATCTGTCTGTAAGAACAGCAGTGTTCCATTCTCATGACCTCCAGTGGGTCCCTGAAGCCACGGAGAAGGCCAGACGCTATGCAGCACGTGCTATATCATCTCTATGTACACAAACCTGTGATAAAGTTTAGTTGCTAAACTAGAAACAGTAAGACTTGGTGATAATAATTATGGAACAACCACAGCAAAATAGGGTAATAAACATTACGTGAATGTGGTCCCTGTCTTCAAAATATATTCTTATACTTTGAGGTCTCCACTCGAAGGAAGCATTTCACAATTTTTATTTGGTGCATATGAATTTCCAGAATCACCAAGTTTGTGTTTTAGGGACATTAAGTAAAATAAAGGTTTATTTGAAAAGAAGCCCTGCAATATAGCTATAGTTTGTGCAATAACTGAGACGCGTACTAAGTGACTAACAAGGAGGCAGAATAGGCAGCATGAGTGCTGCACAGAGGGATGATGTGTGCTCTGGGCAGGAGGGGCTGGCAAGACCAGAGGTTTCATCAGCTCTCCAGAATGATGCATATAACCTATGAGTTGCTTGTTTCTGGAATTTCCACGTAATACTTCTTGGACTTAGTTGAGCAGGGGGAACAGAAGCTGTGGAAAGTGAAGCCACAAATAAGGGCAGACTAGCACACTCATAAACCCTTAGGAAACTAAAGGGTGATACTTGTTTCTTTCCTGTGGCACAGACAGCAAGCCCAAGGTCAGATTTTCAGGCTACCAGCCTCTGGCTTGGGGACAATTGCCACTTGCAAGCAGCTTCTTGCCCTTGTAGACACCAGAAAGTTTTCCTTCCTGGCTCCAGAGGTGGACCCTCAATACCCAGCAGTCTCCCTCCAAGGCATTTGGAAGCAGCAATTTTCTGGTGGCAGCGACTCATAGCAACCCTGATTTGGACCTGATAAAAGTCATAAGGAATACAGTTATGACTAACCTACATTTCTTTTTTTTTTTTTAATTTTATTTATTTATTTTGTGTGTGTGTGGCCAGCTCAGCCCACTGGGGGGCGGGGCTGGCCGGCATGTGGTGCTGGGGGATTGAACTGCGGTCCGTGTGCTTTGCTTAGCTTAGCTTGTTCTAAATAGGTGCTTTAGACCACTGAGCCATCTCACCAGCCCCTAACCTACATTTCAAAGCACAAGTCAAGGCAGTCTGCAATGAGATTTCCTTCTCCATTTTTATGTATTTCAATTTTAAACACTTGTATATGCTTGTTTGATTCTCATATATTTGTATATATTTTAAATATTTGGATGTTATAAACTTTAAAAGTCAAATAATGAAGTGATGACCTTTACAGTAATCAAATACTGTGAAAATAAATACTCAAACCGGCAATGAGAGTCTATTATTAATTGAATATTTAATTCCTGATTATCCAAGTGGGTGAGAAGGTGCGAGATCCAGGGGCACAGCAGGTGTCAGACTTCTTCTTTTGAGCCATTTAGGCAGCAATTCCAGATTTGTTACAGATAGACCTGTGTCCCCTGCCTATCTTTTGTGAAGGGCAAATTTAACAATAACTACCACTTGGGGAAGCTACTCTGTGTCACACACTTTTCATATATTCCTATCTGAACAAAAACACTGCAAACTTGATAGCCAAGTTCTCTTTTTATAGACAAGGAGCATTGGGAAACTTGTAGATGACTGAGAACTAGAGGTGTTGCCTTGCCTTCTAATTCTGCTCAGGTTGACTGGAAAGTGAGTTTGGATCTCAGATATAGTTGCAAATCACTGGAACATTCTAAATTCAGAAAGGAAGTGAGCTGTCCAAGTAGAGGAGGTTGGACTCTTGACAGGTGGTTCCCACCCTGGTTAGTCACTGAGAGGGCCTCTCATAAGCCTTCTCTTCACTGATAACTTCCATGGTCCCTATCCAATTTTCCTGTCAGGCCAACTCCATCCTAGCCCCAAAATTTGGTTCATGCTTATCTCAAGTAGACTTTCCAGGCCTCTTTTAGCCCATGGGTTCATCTTAATCTCTCTAATCCCAGACAGCCTTCCATGAGCACCCCAGTTCATGCTGGCTTTTCCCTGCTCTAAATCCCTGTTATACTTGCAGAAGTGGAAGACTCCATGCTTTGTATTACACACAGAGGAAGATTGGATTTATGATCTCCTCAGTTTCATTTCTCAGACTTAGAAATACAAGTAGATAGTAAAGAGATGGATAAACTCCTTTCCACCATTCTCCTGCTTTTGATGCTTGGCCTGAAATCCACTTCCCAAAATCAAGGGTTGATGGATATTTATGTTGATGAACTCTTAACACTGAGAAACAACAGTGTTTGTCAGAGATTGCAACTTTCTTCTTTTTTCTGTGGGCTTCAAAAATGTATAAGAGCTCTTTTTGAAAACCATTCTGCAGCCTGACCACAGAAGGGCATATACCTTTATCATAGGCCTGTTGGTGTCCACACCTTCTAGATACTCTTTCAACAAAGCGGAAACCTGTAGACACTTGTCAGTCACTGAAGGCCTACATGTTACACTTCGGATCTGAATATCTCCCCAAGGCTCATAAGTTGGAGGCTTAGTCCCCAACTGGTGACACTGCTGGGAGGCAGTAGAAACTTTGGGCCATTGGAGGCAGCCCTTGGAAGCTGTATCATGTTCCCAGCCTCCTCTTCTTTGTCTCTTTCTGCTTCTTGGATGCTGTGGGGAAGCAGTTTTATTCTACCACATCCTTCTGTCATGACATTTCTACCTAGTCTCAAGCCTAAAAGCAATGGAGCCAGCTGATCATTGTCTTAAATTTCAAGACTGTGAGCTGAACTACACCCTTCCTCCTTCAGTTTGCTATTCTCAGATATTATGCCACAGTGATGGAAAGCTAACACATGTGACAGCCATCAGGCCTCAAGCAGGCACATGTGGTGGTGCACACATGTAATCTCAGTGCTGAGCCAGGCAGAAGTAAGACAATTGCATGTTCAGGTCCTATGCAGGCAATTTAGGGAGATCATGTCTCAAAAAAATTAAAGGGGCTGGGGGTGTAGCTCAGTGTTAGAGTTCCCTGGATTCAGTTCCTTGTACTGAACAAGAATCAAAGAATCAAGTACAAGCAAACCCTTTGCTTGCATACTTACATTTTACAAATTAAACTGTAAAATTCTAGAATGTAAAGATGAGCTTTCTATTCATTTATAGCCATGGGCCTTTACTGTTTCACTTACTGGTATTCAATATGTGCTTAATCATTTAGTCAAGGGATGAAAGCTTGAATGGATTTTTATATTTTCTGCAACCTAAACCCAGGAGTACAGCTTCTCTTCCATTCAAGGAGCACACAGAGACGAAGTAGTTTGCCTAGAGTTCTTTTCTGAGTTGATCTAATTGTTCTGCTCCAGGAGGCTGAGGGATGTGGCTTGAGGTATTCCCGAGAGCTCTTTTAACTTTTCTTCTATATCTGCACATCTTTCTGCTCTGTGGTCCTTACCTATGCTTACTTTATTGGAGCTGAGGGCTGCTCTGGGCTATTTCTGGGAGAAAAACATGGTTAACATTCCTGAGAATTTATATGTATTTTGAGAGAGAAAATGCAAGAACATTTAAGAAATGTTCCCCATGTTCCCAACCAGGCGGTTAGCCCTCTTCCTCTGATCAATAATGAATTCATGAAGGTTGGCTGGTCTCCTCCTCTTGTGGCCTGCACAAATCTCTGCAACCTCACACTAATTTCACTTCCCTGGAACCTCAGACAAGCTTAGGGTATAGAGAAAATGAGATTCCAGGAGACAGTGCGTCTTCAAATCAACAAAACCCAAATAAGTAATGTTTCCTGTTCTAGAGAAAGGATACTGTCTTGGTCATGGTGTGTGAGCCACTTGCTTCCTTTAGTCTACTTCAAGTGGAAGGATAAGGACTAGGTCAGGGCTTCTCTTGTTTTTAATAATTTTATTGAGAAACAAATAGCAATGAGACAGATTCAAATCCAATTAGTAGGACAGTTTCAATAATCAATACATTGCATATTGTTGTCTTAGTGGGTATTCATTGTACAAGATGCAGACATGATATCCTGTTTACAAACACTATTAGCACAAATCTTGCTATTCATTGAATTTAGAGAATGTAGCTGTATATCTATCCTAACTATTTTGAATGTACAGATACAAAATGGTCATTCATTTGTATCCCTATTTTCATTTAGCTCTGTCAGAGAAGGGTATTCCATTGTCATTTAAATATTATAGGTGCATGAATTCAGCAAAACATTCCAATATAGTCCAATAGTCCATAATAGTAGTGGGTTTTTCTGTAACACTGGCAATGT
>NW_004524692.1:216492-223109 GCF_000260255.1 Octodon degus | reverse complement strand
AATGTATGCAGTGTGTCAATTATTGAAACTGTCCTAGCGATTTGATTTGAAACTGTCTCATTGCTATTTGTTTATCAATAAAATTATGAAAAAAAATTTGGGGCCCTAATGATTTTTAGTTCTTTATAAATTCTAGAGAGAAAACTTTTGTCTGAGTGCTTATTAGTCAAGATTTTTTCCAAATTTGTGGACTGTCTTTTCACTTTGTTGGTAATTTCTTTTGACGTGCAAAAACCTCAATAAGAGGAGGTCCCAGTTGTTAATTCTTTCAAGTGTTACACATGTGATTTGTTTTTTGTTCATGAAGTCTTTGCCTACTCTTATGTCCTCAAGAGTTCCTCCTACTTTCTCTTCTGGGAGATTTAGTATTTCTATTTTAATGTTTAGATCTTTAATCCATTTTGACTTTAGCTTAGTGCATGGTAATAGACCTGGTTCAAGTTAATAGTTTTCAGCATGTAGACAGCCAGTTTCTCCATCACCATTTGTTAAAGAGGCTATCTTTCTGGGCTTCCTCTTTTTTAATGGTGGACAGCAAGCTGGGCAGTATCTGAAGAAGCAAGGTTGTGGTTGGTCAGACACAGGGCCTCAGACCTAGCATTTTCTTCTCCATGCCCTCCTGAGCTTCTAGAGTACATCTTGTTTTTTAGAAGTCTGGGGACTGAACCCAAAGTCTTCACACTGATTAAGCTGCATGGCAGAGGTTTTTGTTTTTGTTTTGTTCTGTTTGATACAGAAGATGACTAAGTTGCTCTACTGCCCAAGCTGGACTTATGCTCGC
Source organism: Octodon degus (assembly GCF_000260255.1). NCBI lineage: Eukaryota > Metazoa > Chordata > Mammalia > Rodentia > Octodontidae > Octodon > Octodon degus. The sequence continues at coordinate 222,328 of NW_004524692.1, read as the reverse complement.
AGTCTTCTTGTGTCAGTCTTCCATAGCCTTGCGATGCTAGGTGCACACTTCCACACTGTGTGCCTTATGTCTCTGATGTCAATAAATGATGTGCCAGAGTCAGGATCAGTGGAGCTTAAACTAAAGTTCGACAGAGCTGACCAGTTGGCACGTCTCCAATCTTTATAGAACAGGTTTTTAAATCCTCAAGAATCAAATGGATCTTGAATTCTAAGCCACTTTGCTTAGAACTCAAATCCATAGCCAACCCTATGTAATTCTTTTCTGTTTTAAACCTATAGTTACTTTATTTTTTAAAATAAATTTGGTTCAGAGTTTCACTATGCAGCTTGGACTCATGGCGATCCTCCTGTTTTCAGTCTCCCCAGCACGGGGATTGCAGGGGTGTTGCACGATGCCTAGTCTCAGCAGCCTGTTTAGCATGCACAGGGGAGGGGGAGAGTGTGGCATGTGGTACAGGGGATCAAACCCCAGGCACGTGCTTGCCTACCTTAGATGCTTAGTTTGCTGAGCTATCTTGCCAGCCCTGTTTATTTTATTTTATAGTACAAGATCTCACTATATAGTTTGCACTCCTAATGTTGCTCCTGCCTCAGCCTCACTCATGGTGGAATTACAAGCATGTGCCACCATGCCTGGTTCCAGAGCCAGCATAGCGCACTGGGGTTCTGGGGCCAGCACTGCATGTCATACCAGGGATTAAACTCAGGACCTTACACTTGCCAGGAAGGCACTCATGTGGCTGAGCTTTCTCCCCAGCCCAATTTTTGAGCAAATAATATATAAGCAAGTGCAAAAATGAAAATGTTCAAAAAGTCTGATGGTGAATGGTGGGGCTTTCCCACATGCTTGCACTTAACTTCTGGCTTTCCCCAAAGGAAGTTACTATTTGTTATCAGGTCTCTGTGTATCCTGCCAGGTGTGTTCAATACATATGAGAAAACAAGTGTACTTGTAGCTTACTCGTGAAAAATAAGAATATTGACATTTTTACTCCGGTAATTTTCACTTGACAATATGTATTGTCTAGGAGATGAGTCCACATTTGCTCAAATGAAGACACTGCGAGATTTTTAAATAGCTATATAGCATTCAATTATAAAAATACGTTACAATTTCTTTTAAAAACTTACCTATTAAGATATGTTTACAACAGTGTACAAAATAATGTTTTACCATATATCTGATCACCATGGCTCTGGTAATTTTTCACTTAAAATTAACTATCAAAGGGCCGGCCAAATAGCTCAGCAGATTAAAGCACCTGCAAACAGGCACAGTGCCTGGGGTTTGATCCCTGGTCCTGTTGGGCTGGCCCCGCTCCTGGGGCGTGCTGAGCGGGTGATTGAGACTGGGCGTGGTGTTGCATGCCTGTAATCCTGGGCAGATCACTACAAGTCTGATCTAGTAGTGAGACCCTGAACATGTTGTAGACCATTCCCTAAAATAAAAAATAAAATAAAATAAAAAATTAAGATTAACTATCAAATCTCTTATGTTATATATTTTATATTTAATGTATACTTATGTATAAGTGTAATACATATATAAATATAATCTGCATGTTATATATAGTTTATAATGTATATACAACTATTTCATTATGTATTTATATATATAGTATAGAGCTGTATATAGTTTTATATATTTTTGCATCTCTAATTCTATGTGGTGTACAATCTTCTACCATGGCTGTTTATCTTCTGATTAATAGCTATCAGGCTATCTCCTGACAGCCCCTTAGTAGATGATCTCTTTCTCGGCTTGTATTTCTTCTTGTACACCATTCTAGTTTCATTTACTATGCATTTTATGTCAATGTTCCATTTTTCCAAAATACTATGTATCTGTGGTTTGGCTATCAGCTTTAAATACTGTATTTTTTTTTGCTCAAATATCAAAGTCAATAAGATCATAATAACTCCTTTTTTTGCCAACATTCTTCCTCACTTATTATCCTGAACACTGTATTTATGTCGTACCTACATTGTAAAAATTCATTATGTTTCATTCTGTTTTGAAACTATAATTCTTACATCTGGTTTGTACTATTGTAATATATTTTTACTGGTTGTTATTTGCTTTTTTCTTGGTTTCTCAGTTAATCTTTTTTTAAAAATATATTCTAGGGAAAGGTCTACAGTGTGTTCAGGGTCTCACTACTAGATCGGACTCATGGCGATTTTCCTGTTTACAGCCTCCCAAGTTCTGGGATTACAAGCACACACCACCATGCCCAGTCTCAATCACCATCTCAGTGCACCCCAGGGGTGGGTCCAGCCTGGCAGGCCTGGGGATCAAACCCCTGGCCCCTGTGCCTGCTTGCTGGGCTATTTGACTGGCCCTCTTGTTTCATTTTTAAATGGATAAAATTCAGCCCCATACTTTCTTCACTGATGACCTATAGTAAGTTATTGGGAGCTGGCCAGTGTCCCAACCCCCTGGGCAAGTGTGTGGAAAAGGAGAAAAGACAATAGGCAAGAATAATTGGTGTATAGGGGTCCAGCAATGTCAGAGCTCATGTGACTAAGACCCCCAACTTCTCCAAGCTAGATGTAGTTATTGGGTTCTTATCAGGGGGTGTGCAGAGAAGTGTGCCGGGAGCAGCTGAGGCAAGGGGTGTGAGAGTGAGCCATGTCTTGGGAAAATGGATCAAAGACATTCCAAGCAGTACATGTTTGCTTAATGAGAGAATTGTTTTATGTCTAAGCTTGGCAGTTACTGCCCTGGAGTTCTGAGGGAGAGTCAGTGTCTTCAGCTACAGTGTTATCTTGCCTGGAAAGACATCGCAGTGTCACAGGCCACTACAGGCCTTTCCCATGACCACTGGCATGGAGGGCTCTGTATCTGCATGCCATCGACTGGCTTGTCAGGCAAGTCACTTAGACCTGGGACAGACTCATGAGCTAATATATTTATTAAATAATTTTATTGAGAAACAAATAACAATGAGACACTTTCAAAACCAATTAGTAGAAAAGTTTCAATAATTAATACACTGCATATTGTTGTCTTCTTAGTGGTTATTCATAATACAAGATGCAGACATGATATCCTGTCCAAACACTATTAGTACAAATCTTTCTTCTCATTGAATTAAGAGAAAGTAGCTGTATGTCCATCCCAACTATTTTGTATATACAGATACAAAATGGTCCTTCATTTTTATCCTCCTTTTTTTGTTTGATTTTGTCAGAGATGGGTATTCCATTGCCATTTAAATATTGCAGATGCATGAATCCAGCAAAATATTTCATTATAGTCCAATAGTCCATAATAGTAGTGGGTTATCCGTAGGACTGGCAGTGTCAGAAGTTGTTGACTTGAGCCCGAGTTAATATAGAAAGACATTTGCTTAATTCTAGAGCCTGAATAGCACTTCCTCAAGGTGGTCTCCATCAGTAAGTACTCTGAATTCCAAGACGTCCTTAAGGGTTATCCTGTTATATTTCACCTTACTCCAGTAAGAATGGCTATTATCAAGGACTCAAAGATTGGTGAAGTTGTGTGGAAAAAGAAACCTTTCTACATTTTGGTGGTAGTACAGCCACTATGGAAATCAGTGTAAGAGTCCTCAAAAAATGAAAAATAGACATTTCATTTCACTCAACTACACCTCTTCTGGGTATCTTCCTGGAAGAGTTACTGTGTTAATTGTATTACAGTGGTACATGCAGGCCATATTTAAAACATTCTAGATGCTCACCAGCAGACAAATGAATAAAGAAACTATAGTATATATACACTGTGTTCAACCATAACAAAAAATAAGCGTGAGTCCTTCAGGGGAAAATGGGCAGATCTTAAAACCACAAAGCTGAGCAAAATAAAGCAGATCCAGGAAGTTAAACATTAATGGTTTGTCTTATATGGGAAACCCAAAACATAAATAATTTAAAAACAAAAGAAAGGAAATCATAGGAAACAAGCAGGTAGACTCCTTGGGTATGGGAAAGATATCTGAGGAAGGAGGGGAAAAAAAGGGTAAGGAGTGAAAATGACCAAGATGTGATGTATGTGTGTACCAGCCCCCAAGATGAATGGAATTATTATGTACTGGAACCATATGCTAATAAAAAAAGATTATTCTGCTGTCTTTATATTGGAAATAATTTTGTCATAGGTGTGAGTTTGTGTCCCATTATTTCTCAAGGACTTTGGAAGCACTCATAGTCTAATATTTTGTTTTTCTTTAGGTTTTCTGTCATTGCTTGGTCCATTTACCACTTGACCAGCTCACTGTGGAGCCAGGCTTCCCTTTTCCAGGTAAGTGCCTTAATCTTGTTCCACTGCCCAAATACTCTGTACTCTGTCTGCAGGCCAGAGATTTTACCAGATAATTACTTCTGTTGGCCACGGGACTGTTTTTCTTTCAAAAATTAGAGTCAAAAATCTTTAACTATAAAATTTGTTAAACTATCTCTTAAAATAGAGTCTTTGTCCCTCTATTTGGAACATATCTTTTTGAGTCCCATATTATTTGTATGATAGATATTATTTCCTCTTTAGCTCTCATTTTGTATTTACTTTTATAAAAGTAAGAAGTATGAAAGTTTATTTTACTTTCATAAAAATAAATTTACTTTTATTTCATACTTTTATTTTTAATCTAGATATAGTCCTTCCATATTTTTATGGGCCATGTGACATTTTAATATATGAATACAATATGTCAAGCTCAGGTTAGGGTAACTGAAATACATATCACATCAAACATACATAATTTCTTTGCACTGGGAGCATTCAAAACTCTCTTAATAGTGATTTGAAAATTTCCATCAATTGTGATTATCTTATCATGCTACAGAATGTTAGAAATCATTCCTTCCATCCAATTGAATTTCTGTACCCACTATCTTCCTCCATTTCTTGTTCTCCGCATTTTTCCTGTGCTCTGACAATTGAATACACTGTTCTGTCTGTCCTAATCTATTCTACTCTTTCTATTTTGTTTTTATATTTTTTCTACTAAGAAGCAAACTGGGAGGCTTTCACCTGGTGAACCCCCAAGGCTTCTTGCATGCTATTATTAAACCTTATATTCAGCCCTCTCTATTTCTTTGAGAATAAGTTTTTACTTCCATGCATAACAGAATAACATGCAGTATTGGTTTTCTGTGCCTGACTTATTTCATTTGACATAATGTCCGTTAGTTCGCTTCATGTCACTGCAAATGACAGAATTTATTTTTTATTATAGATGAATAAAATCCTATTGAACAGATATACCATATTTTGTTTATCCATTTATTTTTTTGATGGATGTCTAAGTTGATTCCATACCTTGGCTATTGTGAAGAGCACTCCAGTAAATATGTGAGCACAGATGTCTTTTTGACATGCTCATTTCAAATTTCTTTGGATACATACCCAGTAGTGGGATTGCTGGATCATATGACAGTTCTATTTCTTGTTTTTTGAGAAACTTCCATACTATTTTCCATAATAGTTTCACTAATTTACATTTCCACCAGTAGCTTTTGAAAGTTCCCCTTCTTCTATATTCCTATCAGTACTTGCTATTTTTTATCTTTTTGATAATAGCCATCCTGACTAGGTTGAAATGATACCTCACTGTAGTTTTGATTTGCATTTCTCTGTGGATTGGTGCTATTTATTTATTTACTTATTTGGTACAGGGTCTCACTACACAGCATGGACTTGTAGTGATCCTCCTGTCTCAGCCTCATCAGTGCTGGGATTAGAAGTGTGCAGTACCATGCCCAATTTCAGGGTCAACACAGTTTTTCCAAGGTTCTGTGGCCAGCATGGCATGCAGAACTGGAGATTGAAGTTGGGCCTTTTGTGCTTTCTTTGCAGGCACTTAGACCACTGA
>NW_004524692.1:214769-215797 GCF_000260255.1 Octodon degus | reverse complement strand
CTCTCTCTCTCTCTCTCTCTCTCTCTCTCTCTCTCTCTCTCCCCCCCCCATGTATATCTGAGCTAGAACATGTGCCTAGCACATCTGAGCTTAATCCTAGCTATGAAAAGTAAACAATACAATCTTGTTGCCTAGCCCAATATCTTAACATATTTCCCCTATATTTTCTTCTAGTATTCTTACGGGTGTAGGTCTTACATTTAAGTCTTTGACCCTTTGTGAAAGAACCCCCCCCAATTGATCCAGCAAATGGATCAGCCTGAGGACTTGGAGTGCAATGAAGAGGAGACTTTATTTCTCGATTTTGCAAGAGGCAGTGCCAGCCCAACAGGCAGATACACACACCCAGGGCTTTTGCAATACACACTTTATCCTCATTACCTGAGTACTATGGGGGCTACAATCTTCCTGGATGTCATATAAATTTTATTGAGATTTACCCTTGGCCCACTCCCTCTGCAAACATTTTGTAGGGTTAAAAGCAAATGTACCATATTTGGGTAACTGCCAGTACTTTTACAATCAGAGTTAGCACTGTGAAGCCATGTTTTATTGACTATCTGTTCCTTTCCCCTTTGTTTAGGGACCTTTCCGATGCATGACCTCAGTCACATCTGAAGGAGGCAAATTTCTCTACTAGGAGATTTCCACTCAGAATTAGGGACTCTATCTTGATAATGGACCCCCTTAAGTTTTTATTTCTTACATCCACTTAAGGTGATTTTTTTTTATATGGTGAGAAACAGGAACCTAGCAAAATAAATTGAAATGAGTTTCTTTTCCTCCATGTGTATTCTTGCTTCCTTTGTCAAAAATCAGTTGCATGTTCTGAATTCTGGGTTCTTTATTCTGTTCCATTGGTCTATCTTTCCTTTTATGTCAGTATCATGCTGTTTGGGTTATCACTTTGAAGAATGTTTTGCAGTCAGACAGTGTAATGCTTCTAGTTTTGTTTTACTTATTCAGAATTGAGTATTTGGTGTCTTCTGTGATTCCATACACACCTTAATAGTTTTTTTTATTTTGTG
>NW_004524692.1:193007-201420 GCF_000260255.1 Octodon degus | reverse complement strand
TTGTGTCTTTGTGGAATGCTAACTGCTAATCTCACCTCATAACCTTCCCTTAAGCATGTAGTGACCTTTGTCTCATTCGCTCTGTTGTGGCTTGAAGTTCATTCAGTGCTACTCTTGCTTTTTCTTGGACCATGTTACAAGGAGTGTTGTTTTCTTCCCTTGACATTCAGTCTATGAATTTCTCTTTCAGTTAAATGTGCTTCTTTAATGCAGTATATGGTTGGATCTTGCTTTCTTGATCCAGATTCAGAGAATTCTGAAAATCTGGTTTGGTGATCTTGAACTTCTTCAGTTGTTCTTTGTCACCTTATTTCTCCATTGATTTTTATTTATGTATTTATTTTATTAATGTATTTAGTACAGGGTCTACAGGGTCTCACTACATGGATCAGACTCATAGTGATCCTCCTGTTTTCAGCCTTCCAACTGCTGGGATTACAGGCATGCACGATTATGTCCAGTCTCACTTGCTGTCTCAATGCACCCTGGGGGCAGGGCTGGCACAGCAGGCTGGGGATTAAACCCCTGGCCCCTGCATCTGCCTAAGCAGGTGCTTTAATCTGCTGTGCTATCTCGCTGGCTTCTCTCCATTGATTTTTGCCAGATAGTTTAGTGACATGAATCTGGGCTGGAGGCTTTTTTTCTCTTAGGGCTTGAAATACCTCACATCAAGCTCGTCTTCATTTGAAGGTCTGTGTTGAATGTCTGCTGTGATTTTGATGAGCTTTCCTTGTTTCTTTTCTCTAACTGATTTTATTATTATGTTCTTGTGCTGAATTTCTGAAATTTTAATTATTATATGTTTGGTATATATTTACTTGGTCATGGCTGTTTGGACTTCTATATGCCTCATTGTATGTCAGCATCTTTATCCATGTTTGGGAGTGTTCTTTCATTATTTCTGTGAAGAGGTTTTTATGGCATTTTATGGTGTGCATGGCATTTGTGCTGTCCCAAGCTTTCTCACTGAGTCCAGTCAATCTTATGTTGCTCTTCTTTGCTTTATCTTGCAGTTGTTGGATTGATTTTTCACGAACTCTTGCTGTCTTTAAGGTCTTTTCATGGTTGATAGGCATAATTCTGTCTTCCAGATCTGCTATTCTATCTTTGCCTTTGTTCAGTCTGTTGTGTGTAGTTTCAATGGAGAGTTCAGTCTCCTCGACATCTGCTTGGATCTATTGAATGGAATCCATTTATTTCCTATGTTGGGAGTTGATGATTTCCATCTTCTTTTCTCAGCTCTTCTGTTTTTTTAATCTATGTATGCTCCAGTGTCTTTAACTTTGATCATCACTTCTTTTTGTACCCCAAAGATCATTTTGTATGTAGTCACTTCTATTTGTTTTTTCACTTCTGTTACTATCATTTATGACAGTTCCAGTGCTCGGTTTCTGATTTCTATTTCATAGTCCTCTGAACTTGTCCTATGTTGTCTGGGGATCTGGGTTGCATTTTGCTTCTGCGTCTTGTTATTTTCTATTTTTTTTTCCTGTGTTGATTCTTGCTGATTTTGCATTATAAGTAGCTTAATCACTAGAATAGAGATTTTCCTGTCTATTCCTCTGGGATGTTTTCTAGATGTGGATTCTTCTTGGTCTTTATGTCTATAAAAAAACTACCTTCCCAATTTATTAAGGATGAAATTTTTCAAGAACTAGGTGGCACATTCCCTAGTTAGCTCAGCACCCAGTCCTTTGGTACTGGACTAAGGTGATGTTTATGACTCCACACAATCACATTTTTGTCATACAAGGGAGAAAAACTGATTATAATATGTATGACATCCTGACTAATGTAGCACAGGTAGCAATAACAATAGTATCAATATTTGTCCAATCTTGCATAACTACATCTGTTAATCTGAACAACAAATTTGACTGTCAAAATTGGTAATATAATAAGCATTGTTACTTTGCTCTTCTTGTTTTGAAAATCTGTAACATATAGATTGTTGTATGTTACCTGGTTTCTGTTATTTGTTTTTTATTTTGTTTTTACTCTTCAAAATAAAATAAAATTACATTTGAAAACAAACAAAAGCCTCAATAATATTAAGTACAGCTTAGCTACCAAAAAACTGTGATAACTATTAACCTGATACTTTCAACCATAAGACCAATCCTACAGTTATATAACAAAATCCAACATATACCAGGAGCTTGTATACTATGATTTTTTTCCCTTCATGGAATGATTTTACCCTGTTGCAGGGCCAGGGATTTAAGAAGGATAGGGGACAAAGAGAGGTGAAGTAAAAGCAAGGCCAGAGGTCAAAAGGCGATTACCCAAGTTTTGGGAAACTGGAAGACACAGGAGAAAAAGAATGAAAGAGAAAGTGAAGGAATACTGAAGTGAATCAAAAAGACAAGGGACAATGTTACCTCACATGAAAAGATTATAGGGCTGGTGAGATGGCTCAGTGGTCTAAAGCACCTACTTAGAACAAACTAAGCCAAGCAAAGCACAGGGACCGCGGTTCAATCCCCCAGCACCACAGGCCAGCCAGCCCTGCCCCCTGGTGGGCTGAGCTGGCCACACACACACACAAAATAAATAAATAAATAAATAAACAAATTTTAAAAAAATGATAAAGGTTCTACAATCTGAGGTAGAGGATCTCAGGACAAATCCTGAGGGCATTTCACTGACCTTCTCAGAACAAAAAGCTACAACACTTGTTGCATAGGTCCTGCTTTACCTTGGTCTTAACCATCCAGTAGAAAAGTATGAAGTCGAAATACAAGAAATAAAGCCATGCTGTTATGTTGAGCTGTGGGGGACTCCGGTCAATAATTTCTGACATTGCCAGTTAAAAGAAGACCCAACGCTATTATGGGCTACTGGACTCTTTTAGAATATTTTGCTGAGTTTACACACCTATAATATTCAATAACGGAACTTAGAAAAAATAAGGTATACATATGAATGTCCATTTTGTATCTGTGTATTCAAAGTGGTGAGGATAGATATATACTTGCATTCTCTTAATGACTAGAATGATTTGTTCTAATGATGTTTGTAAATAGGATCACAAGTCCGCATCTTGTACAGCAATTAACCACTAAGAAGAATATATGCAGTGTATTATTTGTTGAAACTGTACTTCCGATTTGATTTGAAACTGTCTCATTGCTATCTGTTTATCAATAAAACTTTGAAAAAAATAAAAAATAAAAAAAATAAAATAAAATAATTATAGCAATAAAAAAAAAGAAAAGATTATAAAATCAAGAGACAGTTGAGGAAGGTGAGAGAAAGAAGATGCATATAAGAAAACAAAAGAAAAGGTAGGAAACCCAAGGAGCAGGAAGCATAGCAAAAAATAAAGAAAAAACAAACACAATCCCCCAAATAACCAAAAGTACAAAACAAAACCTCAATCTGACAGAAAAAGGAAAACCAACCAGACAAAGAAAAATAAAAGTAGTAAATTTCCTCTGGTGTCCATAGCTCTGTGGTAGTGTTCAAGTCACACCCCAGAAAACGTGCTATATGCTCCAGCCAAGTTTGTAGGGGGATTTGAGTTGTGTGTGGAGCTGATCTTGATGTTTGCACGCGGGGGTGGGGGTGGGGCTGGTCTCTGGTAATGGGTCAGTACTCAAGGTTTCCAGGGTACCCTGCCTCAGACACTCTCCCATTTGTGTTCCCAGGTACCCTGTTCCAAACATGCCCTGTTCTGTACCCTGGTTTTGGCTCACTTCCCCTTTGCCAAAACTGCAGAATAGGCCCACCCGACTTTGACCTGGGCAGAAAACCACAGAATCTCTCCTTTGTTAACATCGAAGTTCCCCCACAGACAAGGTACCCCTGCCAACATTAGCTTTCCCTTGCCTGGTCTAGCACACAAACACCCTGCTGCCGAAACACCTTAAAAGCCCTGTGCTTTGCCTTGTTCACTGCTGTCTTGGTCCACTAGACAGCCAGCCTGCTTGCTCCAACTTCCAATAAATCTTCTGTGTCAGAATTCCTGGTCAGGTTGATTGCCTGAATTTGTACCTAACATTTGGTTCTCCAAGAGCCCTTTTGTGTAAAATGATGGGCACACCAGCTTCTGTTCTGAGTGTCCGTGCCAGAGCATAATGCTAGTTCAACTAACTTACCAACTACTGAATCATATTCTTACTGCTACATTGGACTTTTCCATGCAGCTGGTCCAACTGGTGTGTGCACCTGTGCTGGTCCCCATGCAAGGATCTGCTTTCCCTGGTTCCATTTGGCTGGCATGTGTGGCATACTAGAGCCTGCTTTCCTAGCTCTAAGATTTCTAATTGCTTATTTTCTTGTATCTCTATTTGCTGATCTGTCCTTTATCTTATTGTCTTTCTAATTTTATTGACTATCTGTATTCTTTTGTATCTCATTCAATTTTCTGAAATTTTTCTTTTGAACTCCTCATTGGGTATTTCATTGATTTTCTTTTTTTCAGAGTCTTGTTTTTAAGAGTCACTGTATTGGAGTCATTGTGTTACCTTATTATTTTCATACTTCTTGTGTCCCTGTATTGGTTGTACTTCATCTTTTGGGTCAGGCACCTCTTCCAGGTTTATAAAGCAGTTTTCATAGTAAAAGATTTTCTGTTGGCAACATGTCCTGCAGTGTTGTTTGGATATACTGTGTTGACTTTTCTTCCAAGTAGGCAATTTAGTGTAGTGTTTATGTAGCTTTTCCAGCTGTAATCAGCATAGGAAATATCTGAGGGTGTCTCAATGGCTCAGGCTATGGGGGTTGAGGAACTCTACTGCTGGCTAGAATGCAGCTCCCTCAATTAGGATGGGATCCCTGGTAGTCTTGAGCAGTGTGCTTTGTTCCAGAGTGAAGTGCCTGTCAGTTTTCACAAATCCTGTGAGGCCATACCAATGTGTCCATGTGGTTGTGGCACAGCATACCCAGTAGCACAGGGAGGTGCTTTTCAGTATCTGAAGACTGCACATGTGACTTTTCAGAGACTCCAAGTGATGACTTGCTCAGAGAAGCCTGCTTCATAGAACCAAAAGTGAGTAGCCAGGGCCAAGTGTCAACTTGTCAAGGCTTCAGGGACCAAGATTCTGAGATCAGGCTGCTCATCTGCTTTATGGGGCCATAAAAGGATGGCTATGGCCACTTGATTGCTTCCTGGGACCCTTGGCAGGCACAAGCACTCAGGAAAGTCTGCCCAGCTTCTTCTCAGGACTATGGGTGAGTGAACAAGAATGGTTGTTTGGTTTTCTATGTCTCTGGCTTGAATTGCTCAGGTCTAGTAGCCTTGCTACTTCCTGAGGCTGAAAGTGCCCTGGTAGGGCTACCTGGATGATTCAGTAAGGCTGCATGTCAGAGTGTAGGTGGTGAAAGAGTGATCAGGGCTGCCCATCAGTTTCCTTGGAGCTGTTGTAGTTTTAATCACTCAACATGGGCTTTCCAGGTGCTCCTTGGCAGCCTCCCAGTGTGTGTGTGGGGGGGGTTGTGGCAAGGATCAGAAGGGCAAAGGTACTGGGAACTACTTCTTAGGACGCTGAGTGGGAGAGGGTGCAATATGGGTTGAATTTTTCCTCCAGATCAGTGAATCAGTGTGTTGTCTTAGCTGCTTCTGTACCAGATTCAGCACCTCTAAGAAGTGCAATTATTCTAGCAGTAAATGCCTCAGGTGTCTGTGGCGTGAGTGATGAAACCAGGAGTCTTCTGCTTACCCTTTCTCTGCCCGCCAAAGTCTCTCTTGGTGCAGGGTTAACCTCAATAGATGCCATGGTGGATGCTGCTTGCCTTTTCCTTCTTAATAAGGCCAACATGTATCACTGCTCTTGGCAGTGTCTCTGCCACATGCCCATTGCATTCTGTCATGTTGCCTGAAGCATTCCAGTGAAATAACTTGTCATTTCTTCTTCAGTGTAGAGGAAAACATGCCAACCTCTATTTAGCTGTCTTGTTCCTGGAAACTATTTATTTACTTTGATGTAATTGTTTAAGAATTTTAAATTCATTTTGTTTGCCTTTCCTCAGTCCTGTCTTGTACTATGTCTTCAACTGGTTTTTTTTTTTGTTTTTTTTTTTGCATTTATTATGCTTTTCATGTCTTTTTTGGTTTGTGATAGTTTTTTTCTTCTCTCAGCTCATATTTCACCTTCTGTTATCTTGGTGTGTCTTTTTGAACTCTTTAGTCATTTCCCTAAAGATTTGTTTGTAAGGCCATAGTTATTTCATTATTACCGCAATATAGCTGATCAGAATTTATCTGCTCTGTTACAACTTTTTTTTAATGAAAATTTTGCTTTTCCTGTTGCTTTTATCTTTTTTTACAGAATGCCTTTTGGAATCTTGGATTTGTTCCTTAAAATTACTATTTGTCTTTGAATTAGTGAATCTTTTCTGGGTGCAGAGACACGTGTCTGGCAGGGGGCAGAGCCCTGTTCCAGGACTACAGAATCTTGCTTATGACAAGATTACATAAGAGAGTGTTCATCAAGCTTTAAATTCTCTGCAGCCAAACTAGATTGGCACAGCAGGGTAGTCCCAATATAGTCTCTTTCCTCCTGCCATACTGACAGACTGCCTCTTGCAAGAATGGCTTATTTGTGGATTCTTCATCCACAAATTTTTATTTGCAATTCTCATCCGCAAGTTTTTATTCTCAATTTCTGCAGGCTTTGTATCAAATGGCATACATGAAAAATCCTGCTTCTGTATAGTGGTTTTGCCTCTATTGGTGGGCCCATGCTTTGAAAATTGCTCTCTGCTGACTTAGTCTACAGCCACAGATCACTTTTCTTATCCATGGCATTCCTGTGAAATTTTAATTTAATTTGAAAATTTTTTTATATACTGTGTTTCAAAGTTACAGGTATGAGACCCACCCAAGCCCAGGCCCTACAGGTGTGTGAGAAAGCTTCAATGCTCCCCTGTACCCCTGGACCTCTCCAGACCAAACCCAGGCCCCCACATGAGTGAGACCTTTTGCTGTGCTCTCAGGACCCCTCCACCCCTCCAGAGCCAGCCCAAGCCCGCGTTGTGAGTGAGAACTTCTGCTGTGCTCTCAGGACCCCTCCAGACCCACCCAAGCCTATGCCCCATGAGTGTGTGGAAGAGCTTCTGTATTCTCCTGTGCTCCCTGGGTCCTTCCAGACCCAGCTTCAGCCTGACATGTAAGCCTGAGGTGAAACTCTGCAGCCAAAGTCCCTGCAGAGAGACTAGGAGCCAAAACCACCCAGCTAATCCAAGAGCAGAATACCTTGCCAGAGGGGTACAAGAGGTTTACCTCCAAGGGCTGCAGCAGGAAGAAGCTAAGCACAGTATCCAGAACCAAGCCAGGCACAACTGGATGAATGGAAATTAAGTAGATCTACACCCAAATTTTAGTAGGTGCAAAGGCTATAACTGCACCAAAGCTCTACATCTAAGGTCAGAGGACAGTGCTACACAAAATGACAAAGAGAAGGAGCAAAATGCAATCTCAGGTCCTGAGCCCACCCAGAACAAGTATAGAGGACACTGGCACAGCTGAAATGTGTGATTTAATAGCGTTTGAAGTAAAGAAACAACAGCAGAAAGGTATAGAGGAACTCAAATCAGAATTAATCTCTGAAATAAAAAATGAAATCTCTGAATTAATAGCGCCTGAAGTAAAGAATCAAATGTAGAAACATAAGGAGGAAATCAGATCAGAAATAATCTATGTAGTAAAAAATTAATAACTGCTTTTCAAGAAGACACTGATAAAAAATAGAGGAGATTAGAAATATGACAGATTCCTTGAATGAGCAATACAGGACAGAAATAGATTTTATGAAGCAGAGTGAAAGAGATATAGAGGAACTTAAAATTTCAGTCGCAATCCTGCAAAACCATTTGAGTGAAAGTGAAGACAGAGTTTCGGATCTTGAGGACACTGTTGCAGCTAGTGAAGAGGTAAGAATAGATCTCTTAAAAACAGCTAGGATTCTGGAAAAAATAATTCATCACCTGCAAGATGATGAAAAGATGAACAAATGAGACAAATAGGCATCAATGAGAAAGAAGGAGTCAACACAAACGATATAAAAAGAATTTGGGAGAAGTAATAGCAGAACACTTACCAAATATGAGGAAACAATCTGACATTCAGGTAACCGAAGCATACAGAACTCCAAATAGCCAACCTAATTAAAAATACACTGAGACATATAATAGCCAAGATCCCAGAAATTCAGCACAAGAAAAATAAACTGAAAGTCACTAGAGAAAAGAAACAGGTCACATTTAAACGAAAATCCATCAGAATAATGGCAGACTTCTCTTCACAAACCATGCAGGCAAGAAGAGCATGGAGCAGAGTAAGCAACAGCAGGTAAATAACATGTCGAGTGTAAATCAATACAACTCAATGATAACCAGCAATGTAAATGGACTCAATTCACCAATTAAGAGAAATAGGTTGGCACAGTGGATTAGGAAACAAAATGCAACA
>NW_004524692.1:180394-181387 GCF_000260255.1 Octodon degus | reverse complement strand
CTTTACTTGGAAGACCTGAAAAACTCCTCCAAGAAGCTACTAGAATTGATGCACAAATTCAGTAGCATAGAAGGATACAAAGTCAATACCCAAAAGTCAATAGCATTCCTCTACACAGATATGAAACACACTGAGAGGGAAATTAGAGAAACAAAGCCTTTTAGAAATTCCATGAAATACCATGGAATTAATCTAACTAAAGAAATCAAAGATCTTTTCAAGGAAAGTTGCAGTTCTCTGAAAAAAGAGGATTTCTGAAAATGGAAAGATATTCCTTGCTCCTGGTTAAGAAGAATCAACATTGTGAAGATGGCCATACTCCCAAAATTGCTGTACAGATTCAATGCAATCCCTATCAAACTACCACCAACATACCTCCCAGACCTAGAGAAATTATTCCTAAAATTTATTTGGACCCAGAAAAGACTTAGAATAGCAAAGGGATAGGCAAAGAGTTCATGAACAAAGATCAAACCGCCTGGCTAATACTCAAAAGAGTTAAGAACTGGGACCTTCTCTTATTGACAAGTTTTTGCACGTCAAAAGAAATTACCAACAAAGTGAAAAGACAACCCACAAATTTGGAAAAAATCTTGACTAATACGCACTCAGACAAAGGTCTGCTCTCTAAAATTGATAAAGAACTAAAAACCATTAGAGCTCCCAAATTTAAAGTCCCAATCCTGAAATGGGCATCTGAGATGAACATATACTTCTCAGAGGACAAAATTAAAGAAGAGAATAAATATATGAAAAGAATGCTCCATATCACTAGCCATCCATGAAATGCAAATTAAAACAACATTGAGATATCATCTCACCCCAGAGAGAGTGGCTATCATAAAGAAATCAACCAACAACAAATGTTGGAGAGGCTGTGGGGAAAATGGAACCCTTTTACATTTCCCATGCTAGTGGGAATGTAGACTTGTACAACCATTATGGAAATCAGTATGGAGACTTCTTAAAAAACTGGGACTGGAAATTCCATTC
>NW_004524692.1:177517-179222 GCF_000260255.1 Octodon degus | reverse complement strand
CCACAGAGGAAAGTGATCGATGATGTAGAGTGTGCCTAAGGAGAGTCACATGGAGAGAAAACATTCTATCAGGCTTTCACAGAGAGCAAATTGGTCAAGCAATGGCTGTGACTCATCCACATGGCTGACACTCACAAAGGATCTACAAAGTGTGATACTGGCTTTCAGGGTAAATCCTGAGAGGATTTGACTGACCTTATCAGATACAAAAGTTACATTTCTTGTTATATAGGTCCTTGGTTTATCTTTGTCTTAACCATACAGCAGAAAAATATAAAAACAAGATATAAGGATGAAGCCATGTTGGGCTGTGAAAAGGGCTCAGGTCAACGATTTCTGACATTGCCAGCCCTTCGGATGACCCACTGCTATTATGGACTACTGGACTATATTGGAATTTTTTGCTGAATTCACGCACCTATGATATTTAAATGATGGTGGAATACCCTTCTCTGACAGAACTAAACAAAATGGGATACAAATGAATGACCATTTTGTATCTGTATATTCAAAACAGTTAGGATAGATATACAGTTACATCTCTTAATTCAATGAATAAGAAGATTTGTTCTAACAGTGTTTGTGGATGGGATGTCATGTCTGCATCTTGTACAGTGAATAACCACTGAGACAACAATGTGCAATGTATTTATTATTGAAAACTATCCTACTGATTGGTTTTGAAACTATCTCATTGCTATTTGTTTCTCAATAAAATTATTTTTAAAAAACCCCAAATTTACAGCTATATTCTTTTTCCTTTTAAGTTTTTTTTTATTTTTTTATTTTATTCACTTTTTTTGGTGCAGAGTCTCTTTATGCAGCTCAGACTCATACTGATCCTCCTGATTTCTGCCTTTCTAGGGCTGGGATTACAGGCATGCACCACCATGCCCAGGACTCCATTGCCAGCTCAGCATGCTTGGGGCTGGTTTGGCATGGCATGTGGTGCAAGGGATCAAACCCTGACCCCTGTGCTTACCTAATCAAGCACTTAACCCATTGAGCTATATCACTGGCCCTATTCCAGGTATATTTTACAGTGTCACAGCTTGCATCAAATAATTAAAATTTATTTTTTATCTGATTTTTCAAGGGTTCTTAAGAGAAAGTACCTCCATCTTTTCCTCTCCATCCAACCAGCAGCCTGCTCATCTTAGCATAGAGCAGTACTTTTGGCTTCAGAAGTGTCTGGCCCTCGCCAAACTCTCAGATAATGCCCAGTGAGTCCAGTTCCCTGGGACTCATGCTTTAGATATGCCCCTCCTTTAGAACATGGGGTGCAACTTGCTTTCAACCCACAGAATATGTCAAAGATGATAGGGTGTTATTTACAATATTACTTTGCAGGAGATTAGAGTATCATGCTAAGGAGACCCTTGATGCACTTGAAGAAGCACAAAGCTATAGTGAAGGCCTGCATGTCAAGGAATTTAGGAGGATTTTCAATTTAATCTCCCAAGAAATTGAAGGCTGCCTTGGGCCAACAGCCAATGAAACACTGAAGTTTCAGTTCTGATACCCCATAAGGAATACAATTCTGCCAACAATCCAAAGTACTTGGAAGTGTCTCCCTCCCCAATCAAGCTTTGAGATGGGTGAGGCTGCAGCCCTTGCAAAGGCTCAGTCTTCTGTATCTGAATTCTTGACAAACAGTAACTGTGAGATAGTAAATGTGTGTTATTTTCCCTGCAAAATTTGTGGT